>NC_056737.1:1248258410-1248445910 GCF_019279795.1 Protopterus annectens
AAAACCAAAAAGGAGAGGCCCCAGCACTGATCCCTGTGGAACTCTGCTAGTTACTGGCCACTTTGCAGAGGTGGATTCTCCAGGCCTAAGTTCTTGTGCCATGTCATTGAGCCAACTTTTTATCCATCAGGTGACATAAGGGTCAGTGCCTAATTTTGTAATTTGATCTGTTATGTCTGAGTAAGGTATTGCGGCAAATGCCTTAGCCAGGCCATGGTAGGCAGTGTGCACTGTTGCCCTTGTCTTTAGCTTTAGTGACCTTTGTAAAGAAGTCCACCAGGTTAATTATGCATGACTTGCCTTTGACAAACCGAACTGGCTTTAGGGGACTTGATTAATCCCCTGAGCTACTTGTTGATAGTGATGGGGGCATTTTTACCTTATTTGTCACTGCCTTTCGTGTTTTTAGACATGATTTTCTTTCTTCTGTTATGCATCTTATTTATATTATAATTCCACAAGTGTGGTTTGTTTTTGGAGGTTGTCCTATGTTTATTTAGGGTTGGTACAGCTGTCTCTATGTAGCTAGTTTCATGATTGTAAAGGATTTCTGTAAACAATTCTGAATAAGCAGCTGTGTTCTCAGGGTTTGGCAGGAGATGGTGGTGCTTGGAGTTTTGCTGGACAGTTTCTTAGTAGAGGTAGTTAGCCTTGGAATGTTTTTAAATGTTTCAAGGTTAGCTGCAGTTCTGTGTTTGATATTTATTTGAAAGGTGACAGCTTTATGCTCTAATCTGTCCAATGAGGACTTTACACTAGGGGTGAGTATCATTCCTCCCATGTTTGTGAGGACCAGCTGAGGAATATTTGCATCTTTGATGGCCATGCAAAGTAGCTGTTCAAGGGTGTTTGTGTTAATAAAGTCCAGGAATCTTTCAGCCTGCATGCCTGGGGTCATGTATGACTCCCAGTTAATGCTCGGATAGTTAAAGTCAGCAATGATAATTGTACTAGACTGAATGGAGAGTGTCTCTAGTACTTTCAGGTATGCAGTATGGGCTTTCTCATGCATGTAAAGGGACCTATACCTTGAAGGATATGACATGGGACTTTACTTGTGGTAAGGTGAATGTGTTGATGCTCAGTTGTCCCATACTGTTTGACCAGCTTTGAGGTATGTTTGCATTTGGTGTAAATTGAGACAATTCCACCTTTAGAGTCTACCTGGGCTTCATACCGGTTGTTTTACAATAAGAAGGTTTGTGGTCTGCACTGTTGTGGCAGGACAGATAGCTTACATCCTTCTAAGCTGGGAATTGCTGATTGAAAGCTCAGTGTCTGCTATTCTAAAAGTATATTAGTTCTGGTTAAACCACTTGGGCTTCAGGCCAGTTATTCTACATTAAGAAGGTTTGTGGTCTGGACTCTTTTGGGAGGAGAGGCTGGATTCCGCCCTTCTGAGCTGGGAATTTCTGGTCCAGGCTTATTGTGCCTGCTTATTCGAAGTGTTTCTTTCTGAAATTGGTGCACCTTGTTGCTGTAGCATAGGACCAGATTTAGGCCTGCTGAATCTAGCTTTGTTTGTATAACTTGAGCACTGATCCCGGCCATCTTTTTTGGAGAAGGTTCCCCTGCACCCTCATAGAGGGAGTGTGCAGTTAGAACTTGTCTGATTGAAGACTGCTGGAACAGGGCTCAGTTTTGAGTTTTTTATTCTGGTTAATTGGGTAACTTGTTTAAATCAGATTGTTCGTTTTCTATTATTTATATATATATATAAAAAAATGCACATTATTCATCTGCTTTTACTGTATTTGTGTTTCTTCCTACTTTATTACTAGGGACATTGAGTACAACTGTGAACTGAGATATATAACAATAAGCATCTTTTTATGTGCATTTAAAGTGTTTTTTTGATTGTATCTACTTTATTTTCTGAAAATAAAATTATATATATATATATATATATATATATATATATATATACATATATATATATATATATATATATATATATATATATATATATATATATATATATATATATACATATATGTATATATATATATATATATATATATATATATGTATATATATAAATATATATATATATATACTTGTTTCCCGCCTTTCTAAGCTAGTATAGTCCAGTTTTCAGGTTAGTGCTGAATTCAGGGCTGTGTTACAAATCTTTGTGTTTGCCCTTACTTGGATAGAAGGAAGTTTCTCTGTTCACCTGTGAGAGAGGAAGCTTTGTGCTGCCTTTCTGTCCCTTGAGGAGTGGTTTCAGCCCAGAAAGTAATAGTTTATTGGCCATTTTGGGCTAATTTCTATCTCTTTCATTTTCCTGCTATAAAAAACGCATTTGCCCGGTTTTATGTGCCGGGCAGCGCTGGTTAGCTAGGGTATAACTATTCCCGGCTCCACAAAGTCTCCTCTTCAATTTTTCCCTTGGAACTAGACAAACTTTCAACTTAAGCACTCAAGCCATTCATTTGTCAGCCCGGCACTTGCTCAAAACTCATAGCAAGCACTTAAAAATATACAGAACCAACTGATATTGCCAACATCCTGGCAGATAGGTTCAGTACTAACTTTACCCCTCTCTCATCCCCTAAAGGGCCCATCTCTATACCGGAAAAATGCAAAGAACCTGTAATCACAGCTGCACAGGTAAAAAATACACTCTCCAAAGCCAAGAACACAGCATCCATGGGACTTGACCACATCCCAGGCTGCGTTCTACATGAACTACAGAACAAACTGGTACCCCACCTAAGTACCAAGTTCAATCATAGCCTCACTTCAGGCTTTGTGCCCACTGAATGGTGCACAGCAACGGTTATCCCACTCCACAAAGGTGGAGCCACTATGGACCCTGGGAACTACCGCCCAATTAGCCTGATGAGCCTGGTCTGCAAGGCTATGGAGCATATCATCATGGATCTTATAAACAATGACATTGGTAATTTCCAAACTCTGGTCCCTACCCAGTTCAGGTTTGCAAAAGGCAGATCATGTCTCCTAAACCTGACAGACTTCTTTGAAGCAGTCACCAAAGCTGTAGATGAGGGTAAGGTGATACACACAGCCTATCTAGATCTTGCCAAGCTTTTCGACACCATCCCCCACTCTAGAATTATAAACAAACTCACTAAACTAGGTATAAATTGCCTAAATCCAGGGTAGTTAACCTTCGGCTATACTAATAGTCATTACACTCCCTCTCCCTACTCCTAAATCCTCTCCCCTTCCCTTTAAAATATAATTAACAACATATGTATATGTTTTTGAATTGAATGTAAAAATCACTGTGTTTCAAATTTTTTTTTGTTACCCTATGTTTTGGCTTTTTTCCCGCCTCCTCGATGAAAATGGACATGTATCCAGTCGGATCCTCCCGGTCAACAAATGTAAAATAAAAATAAATAAAAATAAAATAATAAATCCCTATGTCACAAGATGGGTTGCCAACTGGCTCACTGACCAAAGCCACAAAGTGAAAGTAGCAGACTCTAAATGCAACTTCAGACCAGTGACAAGTGGAGTACCACAGGGTTCAGTCCTAGGTCCTCTCCTGTTTGTTATCTACTTCTCTGAAGTACAGGCTAACACAGAAGGTCTTTGGCTAACAAAGTTCGCAGATGACTGCAAACTAGGAGCCATAATCAAATCTCCTAACGATGTGGACATCCTACAAAAGGGCCTCACTGAGACAGATGCCTGGTGTCAAAGCCATGGCCTCAAGCTCAATGCCAAAAAGTGCATTGTCATCCCTTTTGGTAAAACTCTGTACCCATGAACTACCACATAGGCGGTAGTCTACTTAACACTGAAAGTGTGATAAGAGACCTTGGGACACAGGTGGACAGTAGTCTCTCCTTTGATAATCACATCGCCACAGTAGTCAGGAAATCCTTCTACGTGGCACACCTCATCACAAAAGGTTTCTCATCCAGGAAAAAAGAGGCCATTCTTCCCCTCTACTCATCACTCATTAAACCCATTATAGAGTGCAATGCCCCTTTTGGTATGTACCTCACAAGACATTTACAACAACTGGAAAGGTCACAGAAATACCTCACAAAGACGATTACTGGTCTCAAACAGATGCCCTATGCAGACCGTCTCAAAATACTCCAGCTTTACTCTGTCGCATATCACCTACTCAGATGCGATCTCTGCCTAACATAAAAAGCTATGTCAAACCCAGAGCTGTTGGACATGCTCCACATAAAGAAATCCCAATCCGTCCGAGCTACATGCTCTAGGGACCTAAACCTTGTCACCACAATAAACAGAACATGCTGGAGGGATAGATTCCTATCTCAGAGACTTCCCATACTCTGGAACAAACTACCTATCTATATCAAACAAAGCTCCTCATTAGCACTCTTCAAGAAAAATCTTGATGATTGGATGGGAGATAGGAAATTCACCCTGGGGTCACTTCTGTGGCTTTGCTTGACAGGGGCACAGGAAAATAATTTTCTTGGGTGGCAAAAGCCAGGGTACCATTTGGCTAAGCTTATATAGGCCCTAGGGCCAATAGCCTAGTACCTACCTAAGAACCTGTGAACCTATAAACCCTAGCACTACAGAAGGACAAAGCTCTCTATTCGACCTTACCAGCCATTCAGTAAAACAGTTTACTGTACCTATCCAGGCATGTCCAAAGGGCAGTTTCAGGTGTACTCTCCAGTCCAACTGGTGAATCTGGGCATTTTGAGGCAATGTTACAACTGCCTCATGTACACAGACAACCCTCTCCTCCTACCACCAAAGACTAATACATGCGAGAGATGCAATTATACAGCCAAACTGGAGGCTAAGCTCTCTCAACCCAAGACTGGATCAGACAATCAAGAGGAGAAGGGAAATACTGGCATCACACCACCAGTCTCACACAGACCCATTAAACCAGCACCGGCAAAAAACACATGTAAATACACGAAAACATACTTGGAGACTCTAAATAAAAATCTACAAAGGCAACAGAGTCCTCCAAAGCAGAGATCCAAGCAAACTCCACCCCCCAACACAAACCATGAAACACATACCTCACAAAACCAGTGTGCCATGCAATCACAGCCCTCAAGGCAAAATAACATACCCAACATACTAGTAATAGGTGACTCTATAGTCAGGCACACTGACATCCCACTCACTAGGCTGAATAAGGAGAAGGTTACTGTTAACTGCCTGTCAGGTGCCAGGATCCGTCACATAACACAAGCATTCAGGTCACTCCAGAACAAGTACAAATACGACTCTGTCATTGTCCATGTTGGTGTGAATCACCTGAGCCGTACCTCCCTGGACTACATGAAAAGAGACATGAAAGAGCTTTCTGATCATGTAGCCCAGGCCAGTATGACCCTGAGTAGCATCCTGCCCTCACCAAGAATGATACCACGGTATAAAGAAAAGATTATCAATTTCAACAATTGGCTAAGTTTCTGGTTTCCTTCAAAGGGGATCCAGTGTCTGTCTGCATAGGATGACATGCTCGACAAGCCACGCTATTTCGCTAGAGATGGCTTGCACCTGTCACCCTTAGGCTTTTGAATACTGGCCAAGGCTCTTTCCACCCCCATAGTGTCTTTTTTAGGCAAGGCTCAAAAGACAAACCCACCACCGTAAATAGCACAAGTAACAAAAATCTGAAAGTAATACTACTCAATGCCAGAAGTCTAAACATCAAAATGCACGCATTCGAGGCACTCCTCAGTATGGAGGAAATCGATATATGTGCAGTAAAAGAAACCTGGTTCAAGGCTCCAGAGAGCACCTCAGCACTACCAGGCTACAACTCATACCATACATTTTGGCCACAGAACCCAAACTGAAATACAAAAGGCGGGGGAGTATCCATATTCATCAAGGATACCCACACCTCCAGGTTAGTGGCACAGCATGATGCTTCAGAGATTATACACGTGCAACTAACAACGGGCAAAACTATAATTCAAATTGTAGCTTGCTACAGATCACCCACCATGTCCCAGGACCCCCATTCCACATTTCTGGAAACACTGGGTAACATAAAGGTCCTACCAAACACCCTAATATTGGGTGATTTCAACTACCCAAACATTAACTGGGAGAACTACTCAAGTACTAACTCCCTTGCTCAACATTTCCTAGAATTTATAAACTCAAATACCCTGGAACAACTGGTCAACACTCCCACCAGAAGTGACAACATATTGGACCTGGTCATCACCAACATGTGCGACTGGTGTTCTACACTGGAGGTCAACTCCTCATTGGTTAGATCTGACCATAAACAAATCACTTTGGATATTCACATTCCGCCCCCACCCCCGGACAAGGAAACCACCATGAAAAACTTTTCAAAAGCAAACTTCACGTTACTTAAGATGGAGGTGGAAAGTTTCAAAGCCCCTATGCTAAAGGTTAATGCTGTTCAAGCTGCAAAATCCTTTACTAATGCATACTACAGGCACCTACAAGAATGCATGGATTGCACTATCCCAAGCAAAACCAAGACTCACTCCTCCAAGAAAAGGAAACCAGTCTGGTGGACCCCTGCCATAAACACGCTATACAATAGAAGGAGGAAACTAGTACAGAAAAGAGAAAAATCCGAAGAAGGAAAGACATCCCTGATCAATATCAGCAAGAAACTACGATCCCTCATAAAATCGTCTAAGGAGCGTTGAAAGAAAACTTGCCAAGGACTCCAAAGATAACCACAAGGCATTCTTTAGCTATGTCAAGAATCTAAGTGGCAATGCTCAGATCTGCTTGGAGTTAGTGCAGAATGGCACAAAATACACTGAACCAACCGATATTGCCAACATCCTGGCAGACAGGTTCAGTGCAAACTTCACCCCCCTCTCACCCCCAAAAGGGCCCATAACCATAACAGAAGAATGTAGAGCCCCTGAAATCATGACACTCAGGTTAAAATAGCCCTCTCCAAAGCCAAAAACAGAGCATCAATGAGACCGACCGTTGTCCCAGGCTGTGTCTTACATGAGCTCAAAGATGAACTAACCCCTCACCTAAACACACTGTTCAAACTCAGCCTCTCCACAGGCTACGTACCCATAGAGTGGTGCACAGCAACAGTTATTCTGCTCCACAAAGGTGGAGCCACAACAGACCCTGAGAACTATCACCCTATAAGCCTGACTAGCTTGGTCGGTAAGGCTATGGAGTGCATCATCATGGAACTCATTAACAGAGACATTGGGAACCTCCAAACACTGGACCCTAACCAGTTCAGCTTTGTTAAGGGCAGATCATGCCTCCTAAACCTGGTGGACTTCTTTGACACAGTTACCAAGGCTATAGATGAGGGAAAGGTGGTACACACAGCCTACCTAGACCTCGCAAAGGCTTTCAACACCATTCTCCATTCTGGTATTATAGACAAGCTCACCAGCCTGAACATAAACCCCTATGGCACAAGATGGGTTGCCAATTGGCTCATGGACAGAACCCACATGGTGAGAGTTGTGGGAGCTAGGTCTGACTCTAAACCGGTTACAAGTGGCGTTCCCCAGGGCTCAGTCCTAGGACCCCTGCTGTTTGGCATATACTTCACAGACAAGCACAGGAGGAGTATGGCTGACCAAGTACGCAGATGACTGCAAACTAGAGGCTATAATTGATTCACCAGCTGACGCAGACATCCTCCAAAAGGGTCTCACTGAGACTGATACCTGGTGTCAAAATCATGGCCTCAAGTTAAATGCCAAAAAGTGCATAGTTATTCCCTTTGGAAATAACAAAGTATCTATAAACTACCACATAGGTAGTAGTCCCCTAAATATAGAAAACATAATAAGGGATCTGGGGACCCAAGTAAATAGTAATCTCTCCTTTGATAATCACATTGCCAAAGTGGTTAGAAAATCCTTCTATGTGGCCCACCTAATCACAAAAGGGTTTGCATCCAGATCAAAAGAGGTCATTGTGCCCCTCTACTCGTCACTCATCAGACTCATCATGGAGTACAACGCTCCATTTGGGATGTACCTTACAAGACACCTGCAACAGCTGGAAAGACCCCAGAAGTACCTCACCAAGAGGATCACTGGCCTCAGATAGATGCCCTATGCAGCTCAACTGAAGAAACTCCAGCTGTACTTGGTTGCATACCGCCTGGTCAGAGGTAATCTCTGCCTGACATACAAGGCTATGTCCAACCCAGAATTGATGGACATGCTCCACCTAAAGAAAACCTTATCCCCTCGAGCCACATGCTCTAGGGATCTAAACCTCATCACAACAATAAATAGGACATGCTGGAGGGATAGGTTCCTGTCCCAGAGACTTCCCATGCTTTGGAACAAGATTCCAATCTACATTAGGCAGAGCTCCTCACTAGCACTCTTCAAGTGAAACCTTGATGAGTGGATGGGAAACATAAGGTTTTCCCCGGGGATCACTTCAGTGGCTCTGCTAGACAGAGGCACAGGGAACTAATCTAAGGGGTGGCAAAAGCCAACACATTCTGGCTAGGCTTATAAATGCCTTCGGGCAGATAGCCTAGTACCTACCTATGAACCTATGAACCTATGATGTTCATTTGTGCTATACATCTTCCCTTCAGGGTAGTTAAGTGCAATTCATAGACATGCAGATTAGCAAGTAATGCGTCTTTCCTCATTGAGGCTAACCTATCTATGAATCACAAAATATCACGTCATAGTATCAGGCCATTTTAACATTTGCTCTTAATGTGATGCAGTAGGGATTTAATTACTCCCTGGTTCAGGTAACAGTCTACCAGATATAGCTCTCAACTCTCTTGATTTTGTAGAACTTCCCTTATTTTGCCTCATATTTTTGCCATTTCCCTCTTATTTATTTATTTTTGATTTTCTGGAAATCACTGAGGACTAATGTCTAATATTAATGCTAGAAATTAGAGTTTCATACATCTTATTTTTTAGAAAATATGTGGTGATGCAAAACCTTTTGCTCTAATCACTTTCTATGTGAATTAACGTATTAACACTTCTGTCATGTGGAATGTTACACTTACAGAAGCCTATACAAATGCTTGCATTTCGAAGTATTTTCTAAGAAATCAAGTTAAAAAGTATAAGCCAACAAAATGTAAATATTGTATGAATAATAAAAGCTATTAAATGGTGCAACAGCAATATTATCAATAAAATGTCTGCTTTCACAATCTTTTCATCAATGTTATAATATATTATAGTACGCATAAACCCAAAATTATATTTTTACACTAAAGTTTCACAAACAAGTTGCCATGTCTTGGAATCTATACAACATGGATGTATATTGTCAACTTACTTTTGTTAGGCAGACATAAGCTTTCACATGACAACAATGTTCATCTCTGTGGGCATGCTTACTGAGATGTTTTTAGAAATATGAACAATTATATTTATTTGTATAACTAACAATAAAATAACACTGGGTATCTCTGTAGCTGTGCTGCGTAGAGTGCAAATATCAATGGTAGTTTTCTTCATCATAAGGTTTTACTAGATGTTATGCAATAATTGATAAATCACTTGGTTTCATAAATACTAAGTACATATGAAAATATTTCATATGGCAACTAACTAGCAATATATCTCCAGTATGTTGTACTGCACTAGGACACTGACAATGTACTTGTCTTTCTCCCACCAGGGCATTTCACAATTCCTCAATAATGTGTATGTCTCTGAGTTATCAAAATAGGAATGTAAATATGAAAATTTGAATAATAAGGGGAACCGGTGCTAAATTTTTCCACTGCAGAGCATCAGAGATTATCACAAAACAACAAAAGGTACTCCTTGAAGGCAGTTGTTTGCCAAGGTGCTAATGTTTTTTCAGAATAAACTTGTTTTTACTGGCCTTTTTTATTGTTTTATGTACTAGAGTTTTGTTTGTTTTGTTGGTGGTTTTATACATCAGGGATTAACAATCTTAGTACGATTTTGTTGCTTAAACTTTCCACTTGCCACCATTTCCTATTATCAGTTGGTAATTTACCTAGTTAATGAAGCCAGACCAAAAAATGTCTGAACACCATAAAAAGCCATGGCTATCAACTGGATGTATTATTATTTGTTGGCTTTTGTTTACTGAGAAAGTCAATCTAGAATCAGAAATGTTAATTTTCAGTGGAGGACCAGGGAGAAAAGCTCTAAAACAAGGGTAGAAATACATTTTTGACAATTCAAAAAAAAATGTCAATAAACATTATTTTCAAAGTATTTAAAAGCAAACAGTCAGCAGATATTATTTACAAAGCATATTAGATTAAATAAATACATGTTTTTAAGATATTGTGAGTAAAGTCAAAAATACTATATTATATACTTGTATAGAATCTAAAGTGAAGAGATTTAGAATCGCATACTTCAAACTGTAGGTATGGTACAGTTGCATAGTTTATTGGTTGCCAGGTGATATTTTAGGGCAGACTTGAATTGTTGCAGATTATTTAAAAGCCTGATGTAGTTTGGATGTTTGCCCCATGTCTTGGATATGGTAGTAGAGAACAGTGAGTCACCATCAAAATTATTTGACTTATTAGCACAGTTAGTTTAATTTATGAGGATCTTAAGGTTCTATATGGTACATGCCATTGTACAAGGTGAAAGCAAGGATGTTTTAAGTGGCTGGTGAAGTAGTTTGTGTGCTGTGAGTAGCTGGGAGAGGATGATGTGTTGAAGAAGATGATGTCAGTTGAAGGTACTGAGCACCATGCAGTGATGGGAGCAGCTTGGGAAGCTACATGTGAATTTGCTAATTTTGTTGTCCATGCCTTCTAGTATGTGTTTGGTAGAAGAGTTAAGATTTGTGCAAATTGATGAAGCATATAGGAGGGTAGGAAGGAGAAGGGAGGGGACAGCTTTTTTTTTTTTAACTATGATCACATATCAGGTGCTTTGCTGTGTACAGAGAGCTTAGTTTTCAGTTTGTCGTTTTGTCTTCTATGCCAAGGTGCAGATAAATTTTGTGCTGGTGTCATTTTTAATTTTTGTGTTGTTTGAGGAAATAATATTACGGTCAGTGCTGTTTTTAGTTATGTTTTGGGAAGGAGTAGGATTTATTTGGTTTTGTTGGGATTTAAGAGAAACTGAGATTTATTAAGCCAGTTTTCAATGAAGATGAATGCTTCTTGTGTGATGGTTTCTAAGATGGAAGGATTTGGGGCTGAGCAAATTAATATATAGTATTACAATGGTGAGTTCAGAGTCTTTGTGCATGTCATTAACGAAGATATGGAAAAGTATTTGCCCAAGTGTGGAGGCTTGGGGGACTCCAGTAGTGATTGGAAGGAAGGTGGAGTAGGAATCATACCATTTTACAGACTAAATGTGATTGTTTAGGTTGCTGGTGAACCAGCTAGTTGAGGTAGTTGTGATGCCTATAAGATTTAGTCTTTGGAGGAGTAGTTGATGTGGGACTAGGTGAAAGGCCTTTGGCATGTCCAAGAAAATGGCTGGCAGTAACATATCTGAATTTTTACATTGATTAAATTGTTCTAGAAAAGGTAGTAGGCCAGTTTTGGTGCTGTGGTGGGGTCAAAAGACATGGAAGGTAAGAAAAAGTAATTGGTTATCAAGTAAAAAGTTAGAAGTTGCTAATGTATGCATTTTTCAAGTACTTTGAAGAGGGGAGGAAGGACTGCTGTAGGGTGATAGTTTGACAGTTTGGTGGATGTGCCACTTATGTGCAGTGGTATTATGAAAGAAGAATTCTATGGGGCTAGGATGTAGTTTTCTACAATGGATCTATTAATTAGGATATTTACATGTTAACAAATGGTATTGGTGACTATACTGTGGTATTCGGATGTCAAGTTGTCAGGAGCTAGTGGTATGTGTTTCAGGCTTTAATCTGTTTTTGATAGTATTTGTCTGGATGGCTGTCAGGTTGAGTTGGGTTGTGGAACTATGTTCATCGAGGTTAGGTGAGGTGGCTATAGGTTGCTATTGTCTAAGTAAAGTATAATACTGGATATGAAATTTTTGTTGTATTTGGAGTGGGTTTTCTGTCTGGTTTTAAGAATTTGTTTACAGTTTGCCAAACTCTTTTGGATTTTTTGTATGTATGCTCTGGCTTGTGGAGAAGATGTTCTTTTTATCATAACAAACTTGTGCCTTTGTGTGCTTTCTGAAGCACAGATAATTTTCTAGATAGGACTGGGTCCTAGTTTTGTGCCATTATTTCCAGGCTTTGGCTGTGTCTTTCATCAGATGTTTACTTTGATGGGTTAGCTATGGGGCAAAATTTATTTTCACTCTTTAATGTCTCAGTGGGGCTTGGTGATTTTAATATGTTTAAGAAGGAAATACTGAAGTGACAGACAGCTTCATCTAGAGGCAAATATTTGAGGGGTTCCCAGTTACCAGTCACATTCTTTAAGTGTGCAGTTGTATATGGCATGAATGAGTTAAAGTTGTGTTTAAAATTTGTCTCTGATTTTGGGCCTTTTTCCTCTATTATTTTTGCTTTTATGCCTGAATCTTTAGCAAAGACATTTAGAGGTATGCTAGCAGTGAATGAGTTGTTTCGTAGATGAAATGATTGGTCTTACTGAATATTCAATGCAGAATGAGGAAGACTGTAGAGCCCTTAGCACTGGCACTGGGAATGGCTTGATGGTAATGATACCAATGTGTTTGCATGTTCATAGGTTCATAAGGTGTTTACTGGGCTAATAACCACAAGGGCCTTTTTCGGCCTAGCCATGCACCCAAAATCTCTGATGAGTTCTGATACCCTTGATTAGTGTAAGCATGAAATATTTACAGCAGGGCCTAAGAGATGAACCATTTACAGGTTGCATGTGTCAGTTAGAGACATAGTTGCCAAACCAGGGATGAATTTGCTGTTCCCTATCAAATTGTTTAAGTTACGGGTTAGGGAGGAACTCTGCTTCACATGGATGAGGAGTCTGCTCCAAAGAAGGGGTAGTCTCTGGGATGCATACCTGTCTCTCCAGCAGGTCCTGTTTATATCACAGGCAAGGTTTAAGTCTTTAGTAGGGGTAATTCTGGTGCTGTTTGTTTTGTGAATATGCAAGAGATCCATCAGAGTGGGGTCTAACAATGCCCTGTATGCCAGACATAAATGTCCTATCAACAGCCTGTAGGAGACAGAATACAGGGATAGGGGCTTGAAATGTTTTGACATTTCCTGCAATTTCCTTTGATTTTACCTGCATTGCCAAAGTAGTCTAAACATTATTGTATCACATGCAGCTTCTTATTAGTGACTATAGATGTCAGTGCTTTTGTTACTGAGACTGTTTTGTTTTTGATCACAGTTTTTATATCAGTTGTTACATTGTTGCTACTATGCAAGTGTTCCAAGTTGTCTGGCATTTTGACTGCATGTGGTCTTACTTTTCTGTATGAAATACTGTGGCAAATTTATTTAAACGTTTGTGTCAGGAATGCTCAAAAACTTAAGGCCTATTGCTTGTAAAGGTCTGTGTCAGTAATTAGCATCAAAGTTACTACAGTTTGCTCTCTGTCTGTATCACTTACTGTTTATCAATTGCATTAAATACATAGATTTTAACGATTTCGCTCTTTGAAGACTACCTGGATGTTATTGTTTACTTATTGTGTGTGTGTGTGTGTGTGTGTGTGTGTGTGTGTGTGTGTGTGTGTGTGTGTGTGTGTGTGTGTGTGTGTGTGTACGCACACGCGTGCGCATGTGTGTGTCTGTGTGTCTGTATGTGTGCTTGAATATTGTTGTCATTTAAAAGGAAAACCACAAGTAACGGTAAAGCACTGTGTGACACAAATAAGACACAGTGCTTCACCGTTACTTGTGGTTTTCCTTTTAATTTTACAAAAGTTACACAAGGTGTGAGACAAGTCTGCAGTTTTTTCTTGAATTGTTGTCATTTACTTAGAAGGCTTTTGCATCGAATAACTTTTCACATTCACAATATTTTTTTTAGATTTTGTTAAGTATCATATTTTACTGATGTGTGCAAAACACCTGGGCAGAAATAAATACTCAACTGAATTGTGTGTGTTTGTATATGTGTAGTGGGAGGACAATCACTAGGTATTTTAAAATTATCACAACTGATTAATTATGCTTTACAACATATAGTTCATATACTCATACACATTTATTTATTTATCTCTCTATTTTATTTTATTTATTTTACATTTGTTGACTGGGAGTGTCCGACTGAGCTAAAAGACCCCTTTTTCAGCAGAGGCTCGGGGAGAAAAGCTCCATATTATATATACAATTATCTAATAACAAAGCAATTTAAAACACGTGAGATAATACATAATGCGTATAGAAGAAAAAGAAGATTTTAGCAGTATTGTGCTATGACAAAGGATATATATGCCTAGGAAGTTACGTAATGCATGAGGAGTTCTTATTTAGACTAGCCTTTGGGTAGTACATGGACTGTACCAGTTTTTCAAAAGGTGTAAGCAGAAAAAGGGTAGGAAGATAGTTTAGGGATAGTTAGTGGAAAAAGATAAAGGGTGATTATGAGAGGGAAAACGTAGGGAGAAGAATGAAGATGGTCATTTGTTAGAGAGAGAGACTCACTTGCTGAGTCTCTGTCTCTCAAACACACACACACACACACACACACACACACACACACACACACACACACACACACACACACACACACACACACACACGCACACACATATACACACACATTTTTTGTTAAGGGCAAGTGTTGTATTACCTGAAGATAATCGAGAAGATCATGAGTTCTAGTTTAACCAGATTATTTTGTATTAGTTTTTACTTAAATATTCAACAAAATATTCTATGAGTCAGGATGTGAACAGCACCAGACATTAAGTACCTATCCTGTTTCCCTAAGCAGCAGAATACACATGAGGAAATAGCACTGATTTGTAACGTGTCTAAACAAATGTGTACTCATGCAGACTAATCTTAGTGCTCCCAGACTTTCCTTTTTTCCTCGTCAAAGGTTCTCTCATCTTCACATATTGTCTCTCACACTCAGTTGCAGACCCAAACTGTACTTCATCTCCCTAGCTTTTTCCTTTTATGTAATGCAAAATATACAAAAATGTGTTTTATATGCATTTTGCTCTGGATTCTTCCTAAATCTTCAAGCTGTGACTCAGATCATTTGGTTTTCACCCACACACAAAAATAGCACCAACAGTCTGATACAA
Source organism: Protopterus annectens (assembly GCF_019279795.1). NCBI lineage: Eukaryota > Metazoa > Chordata > Ceratodontiformes > Protopteridae > Protopterus > Protopterus annectens. The sequence goes on from NC_056737.1 coordinate 1,248,273,506, forward strand.
CATCCCTTATGATCTCACACACCAGAACAATGAAGAACATCTAGAAATGGTTACTGTTTACTTCCTGCCTTCTATACAGTTGCATCAGCTCTTACTCAGACTGGTAAAATGAACAACTATGGGCTGCTGCAGATAAGATTTAAACAAGTGCTTCTTATGAAGAAACACAATCTAGTTATGTAACAAGAAACTACAGTCTTTCTTCCAGTGTTTTCTATACTGCTTACTGAAAAAAAATCTATTGCAGAATCAGTTTAAATGTTACAATGCAACAAACTGAAAAACATGAAACACTACATGTATCAGCAGTTAACAAATTAATGCAAGACAACAATGCTACAAGTAATAACAGAAAGGATAATTGTTGAACAAGGAAGGGCGCAAAGGTGGAAAGAGTTTTCAGGTTCTACAGTGTTATTTCGCTTATAGTTAGATGGCAGTTAAGTGGGGGGATATAGTATCTGCTAGCCTGGGATTTCATGATTGACAGACCTCAATGCTTTGCCAGAGATGGTCTTCATCTGTCACCTCTGGGATTTTGGCTACTGGCCAAGGCTCTTGCCACTCCCATATTGCCTTTTTAGATAGTGTCTCAAGGACAAAATTCCTGATGTAAGAACTCCATCTAAAAACAACCTCAAGGTTTGGCTGCTAAACACTAGGAGTCTTAACATGAAACTGCACTGACTGGAAGCAGTCCTCACCTTGGAAGACGCAGACATTTGTGCATTGACTGAGACCTGGATCAAAGCTGTGGAGAGCACCCCAGCCATATTGGGCTACACCTACGTCCACACGTTCAGACCAAGAACTGAAGGCGTGAAAACTAAAGGAGGCAGTGTCTCAATATTCATTAAAGATACCTCCAGATTGGTTAGACAGTGTGATTCCCTGGACATACTTCAGGTGCAATTAACTATTGGTAGGAAACCTATTCAAGTCATTGCTAGCTACAGGACCCCCTCCATGAATCAGAACACCCACTATGCCTATTTGGATCTACTTGAGTCTGTCAAGATACATCTGAACACCATGGTTTTGGATGACTTTAACTACCCATCCATTGACTGGGGAAATTAATTGTGCACAAACTCACTTGTCCAAAGGTTCCTTGACTTTATTAACACCAATGCCCTGGACCAGCTCGTTGACACCCCCACAAGGGGTGCAAACATCCTGGATCTGGTGCTTACCAATATGGGGGATGACTGTAGAACCCCCTCTGTGAGGTCTGCCCTGGTGAGATATGACCATAAAGCAGTCTCATTCGAAGTAACTATCACATCTGTCTCCCCCAACACCAACTAAACTAAAAAAGCAGATTATAACCTGTTATGGGATGGTATAAATAGCTTCACTGCACCTCTCCCCTCAGATGGAACTGGTAACTATGCCGAGTTCTAAACCAATGTTTTATACAAACACCTTTATAACTGGATTGACTCAGCCATACCTGATAGGACCAAAACAAGCTCCTCATAGAAGCAGAAACCTGTCTGGTGGAAAACTGCCATTAACAGGCTTTACAATAAGAGGAAGACATTGCTCTCTAAGAGTAAGAGGGAGCAAGTCCTAAACTGGAAACATTCTCTCCTTAGCTTAAACAAACAAATACGAATTCTTGTGAAGTCCTTCAGAGCTAACTATGAATCAAAATTAGTTTCCTCAACTGAGGATAACCATAAGGTGTCCTTTAGTTACAGCCATAAAATAAAAGGAAAGGCACAGATTTGTGTTGAACTGGTAGTTAATGATACCACATATACTGATCCTGTGGCCATTGCTAACCTGTTAGCTGACAGGTTCTGTGAAAACTTCACTCCCCTGTCCCTGCCACACTTACCCCAAGACATCCATACCACCTGTCTTCTACCATGTATCTCTAAAGAACAGGTTATGAATGTCCTCTCTAAGGTGAAAAACACATCATCCATGGGACCTGATAACACCCCAGCCTGTGTACTACATGGGCTCAAAAAAGAATTAGCAACAACATTGGGTAGTCTTTTCAATCATAGTCTAAGCACTGGCTTCATCCCAGCCAAATGGAAAAAGTCCACCGTTATCCTCTTGCACAAAGGTGGTGCTTCCACTGACCCCAGGAACTATAGACCTATTAGCCTGACTAGCTTTATCTGCAAGGCCATGGAGAGAATCATCTTGGACCTTATCAACAAAGATATTGGTAATCCACAAACATTTGACCTTTCTCAATTTGGATTTGTCAAAGGGAGATCATGCCTGTTAAACCTGGTGGACTTCTTCAAGACAGTCACTAAGGCCATTGATAAGGGGAAATCTGTGCATACAACATACCTAGATTTAGCCAAGGTTTTGACACTATCCCCCACTCAGACATAATTGATAAACACACCCAGCTAGGCCACAACCCATATATCATTAGATGGGTCACTAACTGGCATACTGATAGAACCCATATAGTCAAAATAGGGGACTCCACCTCCGACTACAGACCTGTAACCAGTGGTGTTCCACAGGGATCAGTCCTGAGACCTCTACTGTTTGGAATCTATTTCTCCGAAGTATAAGCTAAAACTAAAGGTCTGTAGCTGACAAAGTTTGCTGATGGCTGCAAACTGGGAGCAGTCATAGACTCTCCAAATGATGTCAACCTCCTACAAGATAGTCTTACACAAACAAATGACTGGTGCCAAAGTCATGGCATTAAACTCAATGCAAAAAAATGTATTAGCCTCCCTTTCAGTAAGAGCGATGTTCCTGCAAACTACCGCATCGATAACAGCACCCTAAGTGAGAGACCTGGGCACACAGGTTGACAGTAACCTTATCACCATGTCTCCTCAGTGGTAAGAAGGGCATTTTATATTGCTCATCTTATAAGTAAGGGGCATTACCTCCAGAAAAAAAGAAGTTATAACCTCCCTGTACTCTTCGCTCATCAAGCCAAAAATTGAGTAGAATTCCCCTTTTGGTATGTACCTTTCTAAGTACCTACAGCAATTGGAGAAACCACAAAGGTTCCTCACAAGGAAAATTCAAAGTCTACAGCATCTGTCCTATGAGGATCACCTGAAATCAGTGTCACTTTATTCTACTACTCAGAGGTGATCTTTGCCTTGCATATAAGGCAATCTTTGACCCTGCTTTATTGGAAATACTGCATATCCATAAGTCAAATGTACAGAGGTTACTCACTCTAATGGCCTTAACCTGGTATGTGACATTAATAGAACCTGCTAGAGGGACAGATTTGTCTCCCAGAGGTTACCATGCCTTTGGAACAGACTCCTGCTTCATGGTCAAGCAGAGCACTTCATTGGTCCTCTTCAAACGCAATCTAGAAGAGTGGACGGGTAACCATAAATTCACCACAGGGGTTCCACCTATGCCCCCCTTGGACAGGGGTGATGGGTGCTGATTGTGGAAATAAGGGTAAAACTTGGTTAGACTTGTAAGAGCCCTAGGGTCATTAGCCTACTAACATCCTATGAACATATTATGTGATGAATGAAAATGGACTGTCTGTCAAGCACTCACATATAAGCACACAAACACAAATGAGCCTATATGTATGCATGCACGTGTGCATTTAAGCAGACACACACACACAAACACATAGTAGTGCGCTCATCTACGTGCTCACATACATGCACACATATACAGACATACATATATACACACGTATGAGCACACATGCATGAACACACATACACAGATGGACACATATGTTTACACAAACACACGTGTGCATTCATTAACAAGCACAGGCACACGTATATATGGTCACATACAGACAGACATGCACGCGAGCACAGACACACACACACACACACACACACACACACACACACACACACACACACACACACACACACACACACACACACACACACACACACACACACACACACACACACACACACACACACACACACACACACACACACACTTTATCTAGGTGTAACAACTACTAGTGTGGGAAAAGAGGTGCGAAACCTTAAATGTATGTCATGGCTAGATGGAAAAGAAAAATGCAACTGTGTAAAAGGGGAATTTTGGAAGACTTGCTGATAGCTATTTAACTTTCATTATTTATTTTATTTAACATTTGTTTACTGGAAAATAGCCCACTTTCAGCAGACGCTCAAAGAGAAATGCTCCAGATGCAAGTCTTTGGAATGTGTGAGGACACTGGAGCATCTAGATGAAGCCCATGTGAACACAGTCAGGACATGCAGAATCTGCACAGAAGACACCCTGGCCCAAAATCGAACTGGAGAACCTGTTGCTGTGGGGTGACAATGCTAACCGCTGCACCACTGCCTACCCTACTTTACATAACTAATCTACTACTGAAGCCATCAAGGGCACACACACACACACACACACACACACACACACACACACACACACACACACACACACACACACACACACACACACACACACACATGCCCACATACATGCATTCTCAGACATAAGCACACATGCACAGATGCACCAACAGTATCTGTCCACTAAGCTCACCGGCACTTACCTCAATGCACTTTCACCCTTTGAAAATAAAAGGTGATTAGAAGCTTTTGATGAGTTAATTAACTTGTCTGTTAGTGGTGATCTGGACAGCTAGTAGCAGCAGTAGTTTCTATGAATCACTCAGCGACATAAAGCAGTTAATGCAGGCATTTCCTGAGATCATCACATTACTAATTATCATATGTTGCTAACTTGCTCCCCCAAAATGCCTCATTTATACTTGTGGTAGGCCAGAGAGACAACCCACTGCAGTATTGCCCTTCTTTGAGGTAAAGCACTATGGTATAAGTATTTCTTGATCAGAAACAGCTACCTCCCCCTGTAAAATGGCTTACCACTGCATTTCCGAACCCTAAGGACAGTGTAGCTAGGCTCCAAAAATAGACACAGACAAAGTTTGTCTAAAGTTGTGGAGCTACTTAAAGTGGCATCAGGTTCAGAGACTGTGCGTGCATTAAGATGTTCATTTGACAGGAGAATTTCTCTTTATATTTAGATTTGTACACCACAATGTTATCTTTGTCTGTTCCAGTAATCCAACTTTACTAAAGTGTAATATGTTCAACCTGACTAGGAAACATCTCAAGACAGAATCCAAATGCAGGGCAAAGTTAATTTTACTACACAAAAAGCACAGCAGTTAAAAATAACGAGGAGACGTATGTAACATTTTCACATAAGTGTTACATTTTTTGGAGAACCTAAAAATAAACAAATATCAGCCTGAGGATGGAAAGTCATCCATTTCAAGGATAATACAGCTTACATGTCATGTTATTATTTTAATAAGCCAGTTTTATGAAAGTAAATTGCAGTCTGTGACAGTTGTAAACTTTGCCTTCTACCTGACCTGTAAAGAAAGCTAATGAGAATAAATTAGTGTTTCACCTGTGTCTTGAACCCTGGTCCTTTAAGCATTGAATATATCAATAATGGAGCTGACAGATGCACATCCATAATCAGAATTAAATTTTCAAAAGCCAGGATCAGTGGAAGCACAAATTATTCATTACAATCAGAGTTCTTGTCACGCATATTTTTACACCTGTACACCTTAAGGTGTTAATTACCTTAATTTAATTTGTTTTTCTGTTATTAAATAGGTAAGTAATATGGTCTTAATCATTGAACTGGTACTTCTCAGCATATTTTATTTATTAAACTGGTAAGAACAGATACTATCCAAGCCACAGTAGTATTAAATATGGGCAGCACTGAGTAACAAATCAACATGTATGTTGTTGGGATGTGGAAAAAAATAAGCAAAATACACAGAAGAAACCCATGTAGACCCAAGGAAAAAATGCAAAATACATAAACATTATGCACTGAGGTCATGACCGAACTCTGCATCCAGAAGCAGAAACCTTAACTACAAATATTGTATAGTGATAGTATCATGTCCATTTACATTATTACCTATAAGATCCTTCATTTATTTACTTTAATTCACATTAGTCTGTGAAATTATTTCTCTTTCAGTTATTCTACTCCTTAAAGGTAAGATTAATCAGTGAAACTAGGATGAGTGACAACATTTTCTGTTCTTGTGAAATAAGAAAGCTGTATACAACTTTGATTTTAAAACTGTTGTTTTTATTGTCTGTCACTTTTGCACATGCACAACATGAGCACACGTGTACACACACACACACACACACACACACACACACACACACACACACACACATACACAGACGAGTGCATGCACGTGCATACACACACACACACACACACACACACACACACACACACACACACAGACACGAGCGCGCGCACAGATGTGTGCATACTCACACAAACACATGCAGACACACATACACACGTGAACACGCGCACACATGCGTGTATACACACACACATGCACGCATACCCACGCGTGCATACACACACACACACACACACTTGTAAAAAAACCTGCAACTGTAGATATGAGGGTAAATTAAAGTGGTTTTACCTCCTTGTAAATCTAAGTTTTCATCATCTCTTCCTTCATTTCTAGGTTCTGGCGTTGCAGTCTGCACAGCAGCTCTGGGTTCTGTTTCCTTCTCTTCTTTCTTCTTTTTGTCCTTTTCTTCTTCTTGCTTATCTTTGGAAGTTTCAGAATATATTTTAATTTACATGAAGCAGCCCACCAGATATTACAGTTTTGTGACTTAAAACTTAACTTGTTTATCTAGTACATCTCATTTTAGACAAACTCAGAATTGTGATACATGAAGCCTTAATTTAGACTCCCTTATGAAATATGTTTGTCTCTGCAAAGCTGAATGCACTTACCTTGCTCTATCTCTGTGTCCCTATTGTATTCTTCTGACACAGCATTAGAAATAGTTGTGTCTTCTAACTCCGTGTTGCAACTGTTATGATTCTCATCCACGAGAGGTGATGCTCTGTTGGCATCTAATAATTCTATCTGAGTGATTTCTGCGTTCATCCCTATTCCATCAATTATGTCAACTACCTGAAGATGACTGACAGGCAGCATGACCTCACTAATGTCAGACAGGTCTGGGACTTTCTGGTTGGTCTCTGACATTATTCCTCTTCTGAAAGGAAGATCTTGACTCCTACCGAAAATAGACACTAAACAAAGTAGGATCACTTCACAGGCTTAAGAAATCCTATTATATCCGTCTGTTTTTGTAGCAAAATATTTCTATAGGCTTCTGGCAAGACAGTAACTATGCTCACTAAACAAATGTTTTCTCAGCTTTGTTAGTCCATTTCACAGAGCTGGCCAATGGTGAGTCATCAATCCCCTCGCATAATAAGTGCCCCCATTTTGGTGTTAAACAAATGAACAGTGTGGAGCAGTAACCCATTAGTGCTGCCGTGTGATACAGGGCTTGCATCATGTCAGGACAGTAGTAAACACTAGTTTTGTTATTCAGAGCATAATGGTCCTTTGTGCTGTGCTTATAACAGGAGAGGTAATTGTTCTACTTTGTTGATCCATTTTGAGTGACCACCTTTTAGCCACATCAGCTATGCATATAACCAGCTTAACATTCCTGAACAGTTTTACTGGGAAAGCATAAAATACTTACAGCATTAAGTAGGTTCATTTCTTATAGCACGTGGTATAAGCTGCTGCTTGGAAAGTAACATTTTCCTTTGTAGTGAAGTCAGAGCAGGACCTGAATAAAGTGAGGAAGATGGTAAAGCAGTTTGATCTGCATACGTGTTAGTCCAAGTTGGAATTTAACATTTCCTAAACCAAAATTAAAACTGCAGTTTGTATTCTGTGTAGTCTTTGTGTCACTGCCTTTATATATATAATTACCTGCATGGACAACTCCCTTCTGTGACACACAGATGAAACTATATATATGGAAATATTTAGATACAGATATGTATGCAGACATGTACATATAGACAGACGCGCACACACACACACACACACACACACACACACACACATATATATATATATATATATACATATATATATATATATATATATATATATATATATATGTGTATATATATATATATATATATGAGTGTATGTATATATATATATATATATATATATATATATATATATATATGTGTGTGTGTCATATGATTGCTAGATATAGATATATACATATATAGACATAAGTAGAAGGTATTATCTAGATATGTATATAGATGTAGATACAGACATAAATATAAAGTGTGACTTCAACATTTTCATTCTTTTCCATCAGGCAAGCTATATTTTCCTATATCCCTGCAATGGGTAGTTGAGAATGAAATACCATTTTCTGATCCCATGAAATGTGCACTGCAGTCAATGTGCAAAGCATATTTAGTGTCTATGAGATCACCCTTAAATTATTTGGGGCTTCCTGGGGAGAAAAAATAATTAATCATTAAGTAATTCTGTATGATTAAGCATGTGGATGGCGCAGTGGTGCAGCATTAGCGTTGTCACCTCACAGCAAGAAGTTCTCCCATTTGATTCTCAGCTGGGGTGCCTTCTGTGCAGAGTCTGCATGTCCTCCCTGCATTCATGTGGGTTTCCTTCAGGTGCTCTTGTTTCATCCCATGTTGCAAAGACATGCATCTGGAGCATTTCTCCCTACGCCTCCACCGAAAACTGGCTTCATTCCAAGTCTGACTTTCCTGGTAAACAAATATAAAATAAAATAAAATTGCTGTCCTTACTAATATTAATGTCTGCTTTGTTAAAAGATCAGCCATTGGTCTGAACAAAGCCGAGAAGACTAAGGATGATTCAGACATCCTGAATGCATAGACATTTGCAGTGTGTGTATAGGGGTCTAGTTTAGATCGACTTTTCAGAAGGTTAGTCATATGGTCTTGACCATATGGCCACATGAAGTTTGACATTCTAAAAAGTCAAATACCTAAACTATATTATATACACACACACACACACACACACACACACACACACACACACACACACACACACACACACACACACACACACATATATATATTTAAACACACACATATACACACACACACACACACACACACGTTTGTATATTGTGTGTGTATAAATACAACCATCCTTTCACCCCTTCCCCCAGGATGGATCATTTTGGTGAAAATGGTTAAATCTGCACTTAATTTCCACCAAAATTATATGTAATACTGAAATATCAATCCATGAGATATATATATATATATATATATATATATATATATATATATATATATATATGGTTCCACTTCATATCATCGAATTATCATTTCATTGAACTATGAAGCAACGTAAACGTAGTAAAAACATTGTGGAATGTTATTTGTAGCTGCTTCATAGTTTTCAATGATTTGAGATTCGATGAAATGAATTTTCGATGAAATGGGTTTTTGTCGATTTGGTCTCGATGGTTTGCAATTCAATGAAATGATAATTCGATGATATGAAGTGGAACCATATATATATATATATATATATATATATATATATATATATATATATATGTGTGTGTGTGTGTGTGTGTGTGTGTGTGAGACACAATTTGAAAAAAGTGCTTTCCTGAATTGATAACATAAGTGTCATACTTTAGTTTTGAGCTACAGTATTCAGACTGTGGAAACTATGAAGAAGCAATCACAGGCTCTGAGGTTCCCCTGGTCTAAGTGGGTTTATGTGTCTATGTCAGAGAGCTTGTCCTTCACGTAACTTTCTGAAGTGGGAACTATAGAAGGAAGGAGACCATTTTCTTTCTTTAGTGTCCTTGGTAACCTCATCATGGCTAAACTTGTGCCAAAAACCCAGATTACAGCATTAGCTGATGTGGATGTGGAAATTTCTCTAATGGAGCCTTTTGAATACCTTATAACTATCATAAGGAAATAATCCTTATGGTGTTCCGTCTCATAAAAGTATGTGCTGACATTTAAGCATGCTACCTTAGGTAATTTTGTTTTATGATGTCTATTCCCTCAACAGACTGTTGAAATATTTTCAGTGAATTCATTCATACTGGAGAGGCAGATTTTCCCATGACCATAGTTTTAGTTTTCTGATCCCCTTAGTATCTCTCACGCTATCTCTGTGCATCTTTTCTGTAGCTTGCCTGGTGTGATTTTTCTTTTCTTTTAATAAATATTTTTCATACCCATAAAGATTTTTATTCTTTGCATTTTTGTATCTTTTATCATTTCAACATTAGTATCGTTTTATTCTTTTATTGTTTTACCATATGCTATTTGTGCAAAACAGTTTTACTTGTTGCAGATTCCATCTTCTTCTTTCTGTGTGTCAGTGTTTTGCAAATGCATGCTCACCAAGCACATTTGCATAGTCCTGTAAGACTTTTTCATGCATCACCCTTCTCATTGGCTTTGACTAGCTTTCTGAATAACTGACCTACACTCTTTTCTTTCTTTTTGTTTTACTGCATTGCAGACTCATATAAGTGTAATCAAAGAGACCGTCTTTGTGTACTCAGCAATGCTTTAGACTTTGGGTTATTGTATATTGCCTCTAATGTCTTATGGTCTATAATTAAGTTGAACTTTTTTCTAAATATGTAAGTATTGCCAAGGCTCATATGATAATTAATGATTCATACTCTGTCTGTACCTCTCCTGAGTATCTGTTAATAACCTTAGAGCTTGCTATGCATGTGCCGAATGCAGGTACGATTCTGGGCCTGACTGGAATCCTACTCTCATCCCATATATCTCTTGATATAAAGACAAGATAACTGGCTGTAAAATCTGAATAAGTAGCTGGTGTCATTCTAAAAGAATGCATTATGTGTCTGCTTGTGAAAGAGTGACTACTTGCTTTACCAAAGGTGGCCTGCACCTTTTGTTCCATAGTTTACTATTGCAGCCCTCATAGTGGAGGTTTTAGGCAAAGTCCACCTATATCAGCTCTCATAGTGCAGTTTTTAGGAAAAGTCCACCCTCTGGACATTCCAGCAGTAAATTCCTATCTGGACTACATCATGACTGCTGTGGTCAATGCCAGAAGTGCTGAGAATACATTATGAAATCCCAGGAGTCTTCTACAAATGGACCACATTCATATCAGTGTTGGAACACAGACTTAGTTTTAATATAAAGACAGCATTCTTCTTTACTGGTGTCAGAAAAATATGTATTAATATATGTATTAGTAATGTGCTTAGTGCATTTAAAGCTTGAAAAGGGTTAACACATTTATTCTATTTTACACTGCATAAATCTGTACAAATTGCAGAAGCTTTCTGACCTTGTATTGCCATGAAATATGCGCAGCTATAATCTTTGCTTATGCCTTGGAAATTTACTGAGAAGCAGATGATTTCTGCTTGTGTTAGGAAAATAATAAATAGAACAATACCACTTGTATAAATGTTATGAAACTTAGACAAGGAGTTCCGCTTGTGCTGTGAGAAAATACACAGCTGCAGAAGCTATAGATAATTAGAACAAAGACTGCTTGAAAATATGAACTTCAATCAGCATTTGGTTGTGTCTGAGTTAGAAAAGTACCTTGAAATGTAACACATGCATTAGAATTATACAATAGAAGCTTGTAACGGGTTAGTGCCCACCAAGGCCAGGTTGTTTTTCTCAAAAAGTTTCTCACAAATCTAGTCATGTCAGCAGAAAATCTGAGTAACATCTGCTGTAGAACAATACTGAAAGTTGTGTTTGATTACGTCAGCTATAGAAGGCCATGTCTTGTAAAACAGTATAAGAATAGCATACTTCCTGTTAGTAGTTAGGCAAAATCTTGTATTTCCATGTTTTTGTCTCCTTGCTGCAAGTTATTAAATGTGCCTTAACTGAACCTTACGTGTATTGGTCTTTGAAGTTTTTTCCTTTGACAGATTGGTCCTTCGGACCGGAAAGCCTCACTTTGCCTTGGATCAGAACAGGCCAGGTGGCTTGAAACCATACAGGGAAGACACCACATTGGTTCTTCTTATTTGAAAAGCCCTCTGACTGAATTGTCGTACAAAAGAGGCCAGCCACTTTCTGATCTGCGACTGAAGGACGGGTTTACACAAACCAGGTGATCAGTCACGAAGGCTCAGGTAAGGTGAATCTACCTTTTTTTTCTGTTTTAGATCAGGGACTAGATTTGTATTGTTTTGTTGAGACTTTGTTTTTACAAGTCAGGGACAAAAAGATTACTGTCTTGTCATAGATCAGGGAAATAGAGCAGGTAGGCAGTCATTCTGAAGAGACTATAACAAAATCCGTGGTACCATGTTAAAAATAAGGAGTTACGTAACGATTAAAAGAGTAGAGCAAAATGGGTAATAATTGCACAAAAAGATCCCAAAATCCGCCGTTAACCGAAGACGCAAAATACATGCAGTCACAGCGTGCTGATAATATTAAATACTATTCAAAATGGGTTAATAAGTATGAATTTGATGGTAAATTAGAATAATCCTCGCTTATCAAACTTGTCAAACAGCTTAAAACTGATTCTAAAGGTCGGGTAAAAAACCAACGTCAATTAGGAATTCCTCAGGCACACAGGTGGATTGAGGAAGTAAACCGTAGGGAACAAAAGAATAATAATTCAAAAGCAATGTTTTTAGATAAGGAGGACAATAACTTAGTAATAGCATCAGCCCCTCCACCTCCCTTACCAGAATATGAAGCAAGTGAACAAGTTAGTCTACCCCCGCGATATCCTGCTGTCACTGTAAATAGAGATACTACAAAAGCAAAACCGTTTATTAGAGATCCCGTTGAGACCAGGTCTCGAACACGGGCAGGTAATTCAAAAGGGGACATTGAGCTATATCAAATGGGTAGGAATTCACAATCTATGAGTGAAGAAGAAATATGCCCGCTTATAGAAGTGCCTAATCCTCAGGCAGGGCAAGAAGGTCAGGACCCAACTATCCTAGTGTATAGACCCTGGACTCCGGAAGACATCCGGAAAGCCACTGAGGGAATTCCCCATCCAAAAGTTAATTTCAGAAAGTTCTTAGAAGATTTGCAAGGAATGAGGCTAAGTTATAATTTAAACGGAGAAGAGGTAGAAAAAGTAGTCAGACAAATTGTGGGACCAGATTGGCACATGATTAGTGGCGACTGGAATCCCCATGATGCTGCACACAGGCCCCTCCCACATAGCAGCGCAGAGCTAGACAACAGAGTGAAAGGTCTTACAGACCATATCTCTGAGAAATGGAAGCCTAGGGCAGACTGGACTTGCATTAATCAATGCATCCAACAAGAAGGCAAAACTGTTGACAGATATTATGTCAGACTGTTAGAATGTTTTAATGACCATTGTGGAATGCAGGTTCCTGAAGATCAGACACAAGATTCCCCATATGAGCAGCAGTTAAAGAATGCATTTTTGAAAGGCAGTATTGCACCCATAAGCAGTTTTATTACAAAGCACATGGTAGATCATCGTACAAGTAGATTACAGTCATTACTTGAATATGCTAGGCATGCCAAAAGGCATTTTAATAGCAAAAAGAAAAGGAAAGCCCAAGTATTTTCCGTAGAAGATGGAGCAGAAGTTTATGTAGTACAGTCCGGGAAAAAAGGCAAAATAAATGCCCAGGGAAACAAACAATCTGAACAGCGATCAGAGGACTTTGAAGGGCGAAAGAAAAGGGGTGAATGTTTTAAATGCGGTAAAAAGGGACACTTGGCAAGGGATTGCAAGAAAAACAAGAAGGCAACCACGGAAGACAAGGAGGGTGAGGACTGACTATAGGATAGTCAGGAATCACTAGAAGGGGATAGCAGAGATATGACAAATGAAAATGTGATAGAGGGAGTAGAGGATGTGACAGAAGAAATAGAGGAAGTGCAGGAAGTTACGGATAGTGAAGAAAATGAAATATTGGATTTAGCTTTATTGAGCTTAGAGCACTATTTAGCAGACATGAAACCAGAAGTTACACTCCTGGTAGAAGGGAGGGAAGTCAGATTCTTGTGTGACTCAGGGGCATCACTGACCCTGATACATCCCTCCAAACTGCCAGAGAATTCAGAGTCACCTGATTACATACTAGTGAAAGCAGCTAATGGACAGCTGTATCGGGAGCCCCTCTCCCATAATATTGCAATAACTGATCCTGTTTCAGGATTGACCCAGAAAAGCAAAATTGTTGTTTCTGCAAAATGCCCAGTAAATCTCTTGGGCAGAGACCTCATGCAGCTATTTAGCATAGCAGTAGTTCCGACTATGCAGGGTATGGAAGCACAGCGACAAATTGATACCTTTGCAGTGCAATCGGAGGGTGAAATGTTTTATTGGTACAGCCAGGACTTGGTTATGACTGGTCCAGGGGCAGTAAACGAAGAGTTGATGAACGTAGCCATCAGCAAGTTCCCCTCCCTTGACATTGATAAACAGCATTTGTTGCACTGTACTCTGTATTATTGTAACACACCAGGACCTGATAAGGAGTATGAGCAAGAATTGTTTAGAAATCGTGCAAACAGATTGATATTACGTAATCTGTACTGGGACACAGAAGGGAACAGTGTAGCCAGCTGTTCATTGCCCCAGGAATTCTTTGCACTTTATAAATCTAATCGATTACCACATGTTAGCTTAACTAAGGACAAGAATGTAAAATGGGTAGACTTAGGAGAAAAAGTCACGAGATGGGAAAAACAGACAGAGTTAGGACTGTCAGAACAGGGAATACAAATGCTGAAGTTGAATTGGATAACTCAGACCCACCCAGCTGTACACTTGCAGTCTAGCAAGGACAGCTGATTAGCACTCCTATTGAAGGAGGAAGAGAATGCCTTACAGAATATACCAGAAACTCTTTGGTCAACAGGAAAGTCAGATGTAGGACTTATTTGTACAGCGGGACCAGTTACTATTACACCAAAGTCAGCATTTAGACCACAGAAAAGACAGTATCCCTTAAGAAAAGATGCAGAGGTAGGAATCAAACCTATTATAGCAGCTTTACTTAAGGAAGGGGTGCTGGTGGAATCTCCCGATTCACCATGTAACACTCCCTTATTTCCTGTTAAGAAAGCAAATGGAGAATGGCATATGGTCCAAGATTTACAAGCTGTAAATGATGCAGTAATACCAAGGGCACCTACGGTGCCAGACCCACACACCCTGTTGAATGATTTAAAGCCTCAACAGAAATATTTTTCTGTGGTAGATATCAGCAATGCGTTCTTCTCGATACCGATACACCCTGACAGCCAGTATTGGTTTGCATTCACATTTCAGGGGAAAAGGTATACATATACGCGACTACCACAGGGATATTGTGAAAGTCCAATATTCTCGCAAGAAATGGCAAGCAACTTGGTGGGATTTACCCCACCGAGAGGTAGTCAGATTTTACTTTATGTTGATGATATCCTGCTGGCGGCCCCCACCCAGCAAGATTGTAAAGAAGATACCATAGCACTGTTACAATTTTTAGCCACTGAAGGACATAAAGTAAACAAAAATAAACTGCAGCTTTGGTAAAAACAAGTTAAATACCTAGGATATGTAATATCCAAGGAGGGTAGGACATTAGATGAGGACAGAAAAATAGCGATTTTACAAGCACCAAAACCCACTACAAAAAAGGAAATGATGTCCTTCCTGGGTACGACTAATTTTTGTCGGAGCTGGATTCCAAACTATGCCTTGGAATCTGCACTGCTGACTAACCTGATTTATAAAAAGCCTATGGCAGCACAGGATTTGTTACAATGGACACCAGAAGCAGAATCTGCTTTCTGCAAACTGAAACAGTTAATAGCGTCCTCATTAGTTTTGGGATTACCAGACTACCATAAATGTTTTTTCCAAACTGTAGATTGTAAGCAAGGTTATATGACATCAGTGTTAACACAGCAGCATGGGGACAAGCAACACCCTATTGCTTATTATTCATCACAACTAGACCCAGTGGCACGGTCTTTACCTCACTGTGTACAAGCAGTAGTTGCAGCTGCAATGGCAGTACAGGCTTCGGCCTCAGTAGTTTTGTTTCACCCTCTCACATTGAGAGTGCCTCATGCAGTCGCGATTATTTTACTGCAAGAGAAGGTAGTATATCTTTCCCCTGCTAGGCATCTTTCCTGTATGACTATATTGTTGAGCCAACCTCATATGACAATTGAACGATGTATGACTTTGAGCCCTTCTACCTTGCTCCCAACTCCTGCAGATGGCACACTACATAGCTGCCTGCAGGTGATTGAGCAAAAAACACCACCTAGAAAAGATCTCACGGATGTTCCCTTGGAAGATGCTGAGGTGACATACTATGTGGATGGCTCGTGCAAAAGGGGTCCTGCAGGACAGAACCTAGTAGGATATGCAGTAGTTTCTGCTACTGACATTATAGAAGCGAAATCTTTACCACACAATTTATCTGCGCAGGCAGCAGAATTGATTGCCTTGACACGGGCATGTACCTTAGCAAAGGGTAAATGTGTGAACATTTTTACTGACAGTCAGTATGCATTTTCTACTGTAAATGTCTTTGCACAACAGTGGAAAAATCGAGGAATGATGACATCTACTGGCAAACCAATCAATCATGCACAGTTTATTTTAGATGTTTTAGAATCTATTCAGTTACCTCTGAAAGTAGCTATTTGCAAATGCACAGCTCATACCAAGCAACAGGATAGGATTTCAAAAGGTAATGCGAGAGCTGATACAGCTGCAAAGCAGGCAGCTTCAGAAGTATTTCTTTTGAATGAGGAATTACAGCCCTCTGAGATTTTAGATGTAGAAATGTTAAAGACAATGCAGACACTTACTACGCAAGCTGAAAAACAAAGATGGGTAAAACAAGGAGCAATTCTCTAAAAGGGGCTGTACATCTCTAAAGAAGGGAAACCAATATTGCCATCTAATTTGTTTAGATATGCAGCTTTGTTGAGCCATGGGCAGTGCCATGTCTCAACAGGGGGGATGGTACAGCTGGTGAACCAAGTGTTCATGACATACAGATTCTTAAACTACTCTAAAAAATTTTGTTCGATGTGTCACGTTTGTAATAAACATCATGCACAAGGGGCGTTAAAGCCCAAGCAAGGGAGTTTCCCTACACCACTGTATCCATTTCATACTATCTGTATGGATTTTATAGAATTGAACAAATGTGAAAATAAGAAGTATTGTCTTGTCATTGTAGATATGTTTTCCAGATGGGTGGAAGCCTTTCTGACTAAAAATCCAGATGCGGCAACCGTGGCGAAAATTCTCATTAAAGAAATCATTCCTAGATTTGACATTCTGGAATGGATTTACATTGACAACGGCACACACTTCGTAAACCAGACCATACAACAGTTAAGTAAACATTTTGGTATTTCTTTAAAAAATCATTGTGCATATCACCCACAATCTGCAGGGCTAGTAGAGAGGCATAATGGGATTTTAAAGAGTAAGCTAAGGAAGTTAATAGTAGAAACACAGAGGAATTGGGTGTACTGTCTGCCCCTGGCACTGTTGAGCATGAGAACTGTTCTGAATGAAAAAGGATTGACTCCTTTTGAAAAACTATTTGGAAGGGCTTATTTTATACCTCAGTGGAAACCTCTCATGCCCGCGGACCAGGAAGCCGACTGTACACTCGCAGAGTACATGAGAAATCTGTTAAATTCTAAACATCTGTTGAAGTCAAATTCTGTTTCAGATAAAGAACAAGTAATCCAAAAACCACGGAAATAGTCCTCCAACAGTCGAACACAACAATTTATTCACCAATGCAGTATTGAACACGAATAAAACGTAAACGCTTTAAAAAGTCAGTATGCGTTTTCGTCCACATAAAACTGTAAGACTTCATCAGACAACCATTCATTTTAAAAAAACACATTTTATACACTCATATGGTTTGAAACCAACCAATAAAACACATTGCTTAATAATCCCATTAACTAAGTGAGGAAAAAAGGCTCATAAAAACTAATTGAAAAAATAAAACCACTTTGATGTTCATCACAATAAATACACAATTCATTATATTTAATATATTTAAAACCCATTTGTTTGTAAAAATAAGAATTTAAAACTGTAAAATGAATAGATAAATATTTAAATAAATTAATAAAAATCTTGTTATTAATAAATACTTCTTTTCCTTTATTCTAACTTATTAAAAAGATCATGGTAAAAATAGCACCATCTGCTGTTCTTACAAGGCTATTACTAGAATTCATCTAAATTCTCGCTGCTCTCAATTTTAACACGGAACTTAAAGATATGTGTTCATTCAGCCCTGGGCTACTTGTTGCTTCCAAAAATATCTGCCACCACAGCTCTTTAGATTCTAGTCTTTCCTCCCACAGGCCTCCCCTTGTTTCCTTTTTAACCTGTTCTGCCACAAAAAAAGAAAAACTAGAATTCTCACAAACTAAGGTATGCTTGTATAGAGCATTTGTTTCTTTTTTCTTTGATATTTCGTAGGTGTGTTCGTAGATTCTCTTTCTCAATGCTCTTTCTGTCTTTCCCACATAGTATGAATTGCATTGTGAACACAGAGCTAAGTATACCACACCTTGAGAATCACAATTAAAATGACCTGTTGCATTTATATTGCAATCCCTTGCTGTTATAGCAATCATAGCCTTATTGCTAATGTATGGACATTGATTACAGTGACCACACTGATAGGTTCCATACCTTATGTTAGATAAGGCCATATTGGGAGAATCTTCTCTAGTATTCCGTTTGTCATGTTCCAACAACTTTTTTATACATCTGCCATTTTTATAAACTATTTTTGGCATGTCTTTGTTAATATTCTGAAGATCAGAAAAGGAAATGAAATTAATCCATTCCCTCTGAAAAATCTTTTTCACTTCAGTATTAAATGAATTGAATTCCATAACCAAAGCTGATTTGTACTGACATTCCTCCATATCCCTGATATTATTAATTTTCTCATGGGGTGGAATATTAAAATCTGAACAGATAAGTCCTATGCCCTTAATTGGCTTGAATTTTGTAGGTCTGTTAAGTTCCACTTCCCTTCTAATATTGGAGATGAATTCCTGTGGATAGCCCCTAGCTAAAAACATTCCTTCTAGTGTGTTGCATTCCTTAACAAAATCCTCATTCTTACTAGTCATGCAACACCCCCTCACAAATTGTCCTTTGACAATGTTCTTTTTACAATGTGGGGGGTGTGCACTAGTGAAATGTAAAAAAGAATTGCAGAAGGTGCCTTTTCTAAAAACCTTAGTTTCAAAATCCGTATTATTCACATTCTTATATATTTCTACATCTAAATATTGCAATCTATCAAGGGACATAGTGTATGTAAATCTTAAAAAGTTGGTGGTGTTCTGAAGATAAGTAAAAAACTCTAAAAATTTCTCGACACCCCCCGTCCAAAAAATGACTATATCATCTAAAAAGCGCCTATAAAGCGTCCAATACTGTTCGTAACCCGAATTAAGAACAAAATTTGATTCCCATGCTGCTAATACAATGTTAGCATAAGTAGGTGCGCAAGCCGCACCCATTGCTACACCACTTATTTGTTGATAATATTCATCATTAAATACAATAAAATTGTTCCTTAATACAACTTCAACTAATTCAACTACTGCTACTTTCTCTAAATGTGTAAGTTTATTGTCTAAAAATACCATATCTTCAAAAAACCTCATCCCTTCATCATGAGGTATGCATGAAAATAAATCTATGACGTCTATTGTCACAAAAAGTAGGCCATTAGTTAATAATTCAGGATTAATGTTCCTCAATAGGTCCCAAGAATCCTTAAGTATGTATTTGTTGGTATTACACATATGTTTTGCTGTAATGTCCACATATTTGGCCATAGGGAGAGTCTTGGAGCCGTCAGCTGCCACTATAGGTCTCAAGGGGGGGTCACTAACATTTTTATGTACCTTCGGTATGCCAAAAATAATAGGTATCCTCAGTTTCGGTACATAAAGAAATTGATGTAATTTCACGTCAATAGTGCCCTCCATAAGCATATTGTTTAAAGTGTTGTCTATTTTCTGGTATGCCAAAAGAACCTCATTCTGAGAAACTATTCTGTATTTGTTATCATCACCAAGGATGGTATTCATTTTTCCATCATAGATAATGTTTTCCATGATGACCACCCCTCCCCCCTTATCAGGTTTCATAATTCTTATTTGATTGTTTTGTCTTAACTCATTCAACATCTTAGATTCTTCTTCCGTTATATTGTTCTCTTTGATAATGTATTTGAATTCTTTTCTAATTTTCTTTTCCAGAACGGAGTCCAAATTTCTTATTTGGGGGTGATATGGGGGATTAAATGTACTTTTTCTAGTTAATACTTGTTGCTGGGAACCAAGGTCCAATGTCCTGGGGGGTAATGTGACTTGTAAGTTCACTTTTCTCAAGAATAATTTCATGTCTATTATGGTTTGAACTATGTCACCTTTAGTATTAGGAATATATTTAAAACCTTTGCTAAGAACATCAAAGTGAAATCTATTAATGGAAATATTGCTAAAATTATAAATAGAGAAATTATTTAATGAATAAGTAGTACCTGTTTGTAATATTCCTTCATCCAACCCATGATGAATTACAGGTTGGGGTACAAGGGTCTTATTCTGAATAGGAGAAACAATCTGAGTAGGGGAAGAAATAGGGGTTGGGGTAAGGGTGCATGTAGAATTAACTAATACCTCCCTCTCCCTCTTCTCCCTCCCCTCTGCTGAAAATTTTGAAAGCGTTTATTAATACCATGTTGCGGTGTTTCATTCATTAATGGAGGGAATTCAGAATCATAGTCCATCCTGTCATAAAAATTATTGGAAAAAGTTCTAAAATCATTTCTGTTGTTACCCTTGTTGTTGTTATTCACCCTGCCATTGTGATCCCATTTTGCAGAGGGCGGCTTTGGGTAACTAACTTCATTTTCATAATCTTCAATATCCCTCCTCAGTTTGTTAATCTTTCTTTGTTTAAGTGAAATACATTTGGCATCTATTTCTGAGCCTATCCTGTAATATCTTTCTTTTTCACTTCTAATTTCAAATAACATATCATTCTTAATAAAACCATCTAACACAGTTATTTCTTCTTCTAAATTTTCTAACTTCCTATTGTTCTCCTTTATTATGAGCCTCAAGATATTAATGCCACAATCATTAAAAACACTAATCAGTTCTGTGTGAAATAAGGTACCCGGTTCCACATTGTTGGGGTACTTCCAAACCCTTAAACCCTTAGGTACTATTTTTTGCTTAATGCATTCCAAAAGGTAACAGTTTTCAATGTTCAACATTTTGTGTTTATGCATCAGTCCAGCCAGTTTGTCAATTTTCAAAGCATAGGAGTCACCATCCACTGGTGCACCATCCTGTGCTCTGTGCATACTCAAATTCGTAGGATTTTTTAACCATTCCTGCACATTAAAATTGTCAAAAGCAGTGGGAACAGTACCTGAGGCTTTTGAGCCTGAACAGTCCTTGTGAGTTCTCCGAATATCATCCATACCCCGACTCTCGTTGGCATTGTGCTGTTCGTTGGAAGGTTGTAAAGCCAGAGGTGTATCGGCAGGATTAAAGTTGCTACCATTCGGTTCCGCTTCCTCCCTCCGTGCAGGGCTCTGCTCAATGTGATGTCTCTTCCGTTTATGCTTTGAAAGCCCTCCTCCTTCCGTCCCTTCGGACATGTCTTCACCTTCATTGTGTCTCCGACTCCCAACTAGCACCGAACAGAGTGGGGTGAGGAGCTCTATGAGCTCCGTAAGCTGCCCAATTAATTTGCGGGTCTGTCCCACCTCTTCTCGGTTCAACGTTGTCGAACTGCTATCCATGAATAGCGCCGTACCAAAACAAAACCACAAATAGGCGCCAAATTCAAACAAATGAACCAGTAATCCAAAAACCACGGAAACAGTCCTCCAACAGTCGAACACAAAGATTTTATTCACCAATGCAGTATTGTACACGAATAAAACGTAAACGCTTTAAAAAGTCAGTATGCGTTTTCGTCCACATAAAACTGTAAGACTTCATCAGACAACCATTCATTTTAAAAAAACACATTTTATACACTCATATGGTTTGAAACCAACCAATAAAACACATTGCTTAATAATCCCATTAACTAAGTGAGGAAAAAAGGCTCATAAAAACTAATTGAAAAAATAAAACCACTTTGATGTTCATCACAATAAATACACAATTCATTATATTTAATATATTTAAAACCCATTTGTTTGTAAAAATAAGAATTTAAAACTGTAAAATGAATAGATAAATATTTAAATAAATTAATAAAAATCTTGTTATTAATAAATACTTCTTTTCCTTTATTCTAACTTATTAAAAGATCATGGTAAAATAGCACCATCTGCTGTTCTTACAAGGCTATTACTAGAATTCATCTAAATTCTCGCTGCTCTCAATTTTAACACGGAACTTAAAGATATGTGTTCATTCAGCCCTGGGCTACTTGTTGCTTCCAAAAATATCTGCCACCACAGCTCTTTAGATTCTAGTCTTTCCTCCCACAGGCCTCCCTTGTTTCCTTTTTAACCTGTTCTGCCACAAAAAAAGAAAAACTAGAATTCTCACAAACTAAGGTATGCTTGTATAGAGCATTTGTGTCTTTTTTCTTTGATATTTCGTAGGTGTGTTCGTAGATTCTCTTTCTCAATGCTCTTTCTGTCTTTCCCACATAGTATGAATTGCATTGTGAACACAGAGCTAAGTATACCACACCTTGAGAATCACAATTAAAATGACCTGTTGCATTTATATTGCAATCCCTTGCTGTTATAGCAATCATAGCCTTATTACTAATGTATGGACATTGATTACAGTGACCACACTGATAGGTTCCATACCTTATGTTAGATAAGGCCATATTGGGAGAATCTTCTCTAGTATTCCGTTTGTCGTGTTCCAACAACTTTTTTATACATCTGCCATTTTTATAAACTATTTTTGGCATGTCTTTGTTAATATTCTGAAGATCAGAAAAGGAAATGAAATTAATCCATTCCCTCTGAAAAATCTTTTTCACTTCAGTATTAAATGAATTGAATTCCATAACCAAAGCTGATTTGTACTGACATTCCTCCATATCCCTGATATTATTAATTTTCTCATGGGGTGGAATATTAAAATCTGAACAGATAGGTCCTATGCCCTTAATTGGCTTGAATTTTGTAGGTCTGTTAAGTTCCACTTCCCTTCTAATATTGGAGATGAATTCCTGTGGATAGCCCTAGCTAAAAACATTCCTTCTAGTGTGTTGCATTCCTTAACAAAATCCTCATTCTTACTAGTCATGCAACACCCCCTCACAAATTGTCCTTTGACAAACCAGACAGTCAGAAGTGGCAGTGGTCCCAGGTACCTGGATCTGGGTGAAGACAATAAAGAAAAAGAATTGGGCATCACCAAAGTGGGAAGGTCCATATCAAGTGCTTCTGTCGACACCCACCGCAGTCAAGATAGCACAGCACGCCTCCTGGATCCACCTGACGCACTGCAAATTAGTCAAAAACTTTGAACTGGACAAAAATCTTGTCACATCCCAAGAATAAAAATGATAGAGTCCAGAAGAAACAGGAATGCAGAACAACCCTTTCCTCAGAAGTATTGCATAATCATCCTGTTAACTGTACTAGTGATAATAATCTTTTTGCTGTGGCCTTTCCTTTTTCCAGCCACACAGACTGAACTGAATAAACGTGAAGCGTTACTCATAGACTGACATCCAAACTTTAACACTTACCAGGCAATTAAATATGTGTATGCTGAGACTTTCAGTGTTTTGAATTGCTGGATTTGCACAGCTTTGCCGACAGCATACGGGGGTTATTAATGACTACGGTCCCCCTAGGGGTCAATGAGACCTGGGAAAACTTGATTTATGATACCTCAACCATTACATCACAAGATAAAGTAGCATTGCACTTGTCTGTTCCACAAAAGGGAACTGTGTGTTTTTATAAAAATGATACTGTTCAGGTGGGTTGGAGCAATTGCAATGTGACTGTTCCTTATAAATGTTACACTAAAGGTAACAATGCAGATTTTTATTGTAATACAAACTATGATTAATTTCTTGGATTGATGCACAAAACACTTGATGAAGTAAAACATAATTCCGTTCTTTATAAACAACTGTCTATAACTGATAGAAAAATGTTTCATACAGGGCAAGTGTATATTCACAGTAAGGTTACTACTAAAGTAGAGGACTGTTATTTTGTGTGTGGCAGAAAGGCATACAAATGGTTACCTGAGAATTGGTCCGGCTGTTGTTTTTTGGGTTACCTGGTTCCGGCCATAAGACACACTGCAGTTTTGCCTCGAGGAAAAATTCGAAATGTCGAGAGGTCGTCAAGAAACCTGTAAATCCAGTGGGACAAATCGATGCGTGTTGGAAAAACCATCATTCTATAGGCAATGGACTGACACATATGGACTTGAGTGATACTGTTATATCGTGGGCAGGCATATTACCAGCATACGGAGTAGTGAAATCGATCTGGGAGCTGAGAAAACTGTCTAAACTTCTCAAAGTAATGAGCAACACAACTTTTTCCACTTTCAAATTGGTGACTGATGAACTGAATGCCATGAGAACTGTAGTGCTTCAAAACCGCATGGCTCTCGACTTCACCCTAGCGGCGAGAGGTGGTACTTGCTCTTTAATCCAGGAAGAGTGCTGTTCATATATTCCTGACCATAAACACGAGATAGACAATCATCTTGAGGTAATTCAGCAAGTGTCGGCCATGACCAAACCAGGCCCAAACCCACTGATGGACTTTTTCCAGAAATGGTTTGGGGGGTGGGATACCATCCTAATGAACATCCTGATTGCTATTTGTGTAGGAATGCTCCTACTGGGAGCATGTGTTTGTTGTGGCATCCCCTGCATGAAAAGACTGATTAAAGACTTTACAGACATGTCAGTTTCTGAAACCTTATATCAAAGTACTGAGTTTGAAGAACTGTTAAAAGATTTAAAATGCTTTCATAAGTTTAAACTGAATGACTCTCTTAACTGCAAATCCTAAGTGGAAGAGGTTAGGAGAAGAAAACAAACTGTTTATGCTTATTTTGAAAGTAGAATAAAAGTATTAAAAGGGGGGAAATGTCAGAAAAATATGTATTAATATATGTATTAGTAATGTGCTTAGTGCATTTAGAGCTTGAAAAGGGTTAACATATTTATTCTATTTTACATTGCATAAATCTGTACGAATTGCAGAAGCTTTCTGACCTTGTTTGTCATAAAATATGCGCAGCTAAAATCTTTGCTTATGCCTTGGAAATTTACTGAGAAGCAGATGATTTCTGCTTGTGTCAGGAAAATAATGAATAGAACAATACCACTTGTATAAATGTTATGAAACTTAGACAAGGAGTTCCACTTGTGCTGTGAAAAAATACACAGCTGCAGAAGCTATAGATAATTAGAGCAAAGACTGCTTGAAAATATGAACTGCAATCAGCATTTAGTTGTGTCTGAGTTAGAAAAGTACCTTGAAATGTAACACATGCATTAGAATTATACAATAGAATCTTGTAATGGGTTAGTGCCCACCAAGGCCAGGTTGTTTTTCTTAAAAAGTTTCTCACAAATCTAGTCATGTCAGCAGAAAATCTGAGTAACATCTGCTGTAGAACAATACTGAAAGTTGTGTTTGATTACATCAGCTATAGAAGGCCATGTCTTGTAAAACAGTATAATAATAGCATATTTCCTGTTAGTAGTTAGGCAAAATCTTGTATTTGCATGTTTTTGTCTCCTTGCTGCAAGTTATTAAATGTGCCTTAACTGAACCTTACGTGTATTGGTCTTTGAAGTTTTTTCCTTTGACAACTGGGTTTCAGCATCTACCACACATCTAGTACTGGTAAAAACACAAGCAAAACACAAACTGATAATCCAAAAAAACAAGGAAGTAACCACGATGCAGCACAAAAAGAATGACACTTACAATAAGATCTAGTACTGTTGAAAACCCTGATGTATTATAAATATTTATTTATTACAGACCCATTTCCCTTAAGGCAGATTCCCTATGAACTTCCAAATACAATAAATATGACAAATGATCAGTTCCTAGCCTAGTTTAGGTCCCATTCTATGTCTCTTGGTACCCTGAAAGATTTCTAAATATATTTATTGAACTACCCATAAATACAATTACCTTTTTGGTAGGTTATTTTAATGATTCATTGAAAAACTGGAGTACCTATACCACAATGGTTAGGAGTACTCAAATATTTCTAGACTTAGGAAATGTTTACTTCTTTGTACAAACAGATAACCACTATGAGTCAAAATCTTCTTGTCATGATTCCCATATCCTTGCTCTGTTTCTGTTATATCCTAATCACTGGTCAAATCCTATCACAAATTGGTAATCCTTTGCTTCAAGACATCTAAACCCATCACATATTTGTTTACCGAGTTGGTCCAACTGGACGTGGGTCCTTTTGCAGCAGAGGCCTGGGGAGAAAAGCTCCACATAAACAATTACATAGACAGTACTTCAATGTTTAACAGACAATACACAATAAACAATGTTTACAGAATAATAGTATAGCATAATATTACAATCTTGACTTGACATTGGTTCCTTGGGATACTTAGTACATTATACAGTAATCACCTGGTTTGCAGCATTCACAGCAATAAAACAATGGCAAGTAACTACAGTAAATCAGTGATAAATACTCTAGGGAACAAACAGATAGTTTAGCATAAGGCTTAACATTGTAAGATGTCTTGTACAAGTTTTTGTCTTTGGTTTATATGCAATGATAAATACACATAGTAGGACAGTGCTGATAAAGAACAATTTTTTGGTGGCCTAAGAATATATGATGCAACTAGATCTATTTCTTTTAACAGGTACTGGTGTTGCACTTCAGCATTTGCTAGTCAATAACCTGGTGGAGTAAAGCAGCTGTGTAGAATTGTAGGAGATGTGAGGAGTATAGTAGAATGGAATGGAGGGGGGATTGGTGGATATATAGGTAAAGAAATAGATTGAGAGAGGGGGTGTTTGCATTAACTTGGGCTGTTGCAGTTGCAGAACCAAAAGTTCATCAAATGGGTTTTTAGGGGCCTTTTAAATTCATTTGTGGAGGACATGGCTGTGATGAAAGGGGGAAGTTTATTCCACTGCTTGGCTATTGTTTTAGAATAGAGGGATGAGCCAGTGGTATTGTTATCTTTAGATACTTTGAGGAGTAGCTTGTTGTTTGAGTGGAGATTTCTGGTGGATGAGTAACGTATTATCAGGTCTTGAAGTGAAGGGGTTTTTGGGGGATGATATGTAATCCTATATGACAGGAGTAGTTGATTATATGGAAGCAGGTGAGGAAGTTCTAACCATTTGAACTGTTTTAGTGCTACACAATGGTGGGATCTGTAGGAGCAGCTGATGACAAATTTGGCAATTTATTATAGCAGGATTGTAGTTTGGTTAATTCTGATTTTGTAAGATTGGTGAGGATTGGGGAGGTGTATAGTAATGTAGAGATACGGTGTTTCCAGGCAGTTGTGGCCCTAGTAATGTTTGTGAGGAACTGTTTGTTCCTATGCAAGGTACCCAGTTTTTTTATGGACCTTCTTTATGGTGAGAGAGATATGGGTGTCAAACCTCATGTTACTGTCAATCCCCACCCCAAGTAGCTTAGTATGGGTAATGGGAGATATAATAGTCTTGTCATGGGACAGGATGTTAAAAGAGAGGTCAGGGTTGTTATGCTGTGTGGGTCGGTAGATGATAAGTTTTATTTTGTTTGGGTTAAGTATTAGCTGGTGGTCAGTTAGCCATGATTCAACAGAGAGAAAGGATAGTTCAGTTTGATTATGTAGCTCTTGTGGGGAGGAGAAGGTGCAGATTAATGTTGAGTCATCCGCATATTGGATGACTATGGAGTGGAGAGTAGAGGTGCAGAGGCTATTGGTGAAAATAGTGAATAACAGAGGTCCAAGAATGGAGCCCTTTGGAACTCCTACTGTTACTGGGAGCAGGGGTGATAGCTATTGACCCCACTTTACTGTCTGCTGTCTCCCTGTTAGATAATTATGAAACCATGTTAGAGTGGCCTGGCTGAGATTAAACTCTGGTAGAGCACTTATTAGCTTGTTATGATTGACCATATCAAAGGCCCTGGAGAGGTTTAGGAAGATAGCTGAAACATATTTACCATTGTTTCTATAGCTGTAACTATGTGGGTAAAAATATATTAAATGGAGTTGCAATGCTAGTTGAGGTGCTGTAGTAGTGGGGGGAGGGTTTTGGACTTACCTGGTTGGAGGACATTATTGATAGCTGTCCAAAACAATCTAGGGTTATGCTGGTGTTTTATCTGGATGTTATGGTAGTAGTTTATTTTGTCCTCTTTGATCATTTTTTGGCTCTGTTTCCTAGTTCTAGGTATGTTTGTTTTGATTGAATTGTTTTTTTTCTTTGTTGAACTTAGACCAGGCTTTATCTCTTGCAAGAAACAGAGACTTGGTCACATAGTTAGATTTAATTCTAATAGTTCTAGGAGGGCATGGGTGTTTAGTATGTTTAGGAATGTGGAGTTAAAGTATTTATTGGCTTCGTTTAGCTTGAGTTGCTTGACAGATTTCCAATTGCAGGCTTTTAAAGGTGAGATGAAGTTGGCTGGGATGAAATTCTTTTTATTACATATCTGTTGAAAGGTAGTTGGTTTCTCTAAAGTTGGTTGGTGTCTAATTATATAGGCAAGCATGTGGTCACTCAGGCTGTCAGGTAGGCAGCCAACCTGACATATCTGGGATGGTTTGTTAGTCAGTATCCAATCAAGGATAGACTGTTTTGTTGCTTTGTCTGTTCTGGTGGGTGTTTCAATTACCTGGATAAATCCATGTACGATGATATGGGTAGTGGGTATAGTAGAGTTGCATTATGACCAATCAATGTTAAAATCTCCTAGAATAATGGTTTCTTGAGGTAGTGCCTCTGATGCCCAGTGGAGTAGGTTTTTGAGGGTAGTTATATTGTTGTTACTGGGTGGAAAGTAAAATCCAACTAAGTTAATAGATTTTCTACTGTTAAGTTTTAATTTAGAAAGTAAAATTTCAGCAGTATCTAGGGATGGAGTTGGTATGTCTAGTGTTGTGATGTTTAGGTAGTCTTTGAATACTATAGATCTGGAAAAATATAAATTTTACCATAAGAAACATCAAAGGGAACATGAATTAAAATTAGCATCCAAAGCCAAGGATGTTCTTAAGTCCTTTAACTATAATAAATGGTTGTTAAGAAATAACATCATTGTTCTGAATTAATTCATAATGTAATTACCCACTTTGACCTTACAGAGTTTGCTAAAATACTTGCAGATAATTAGTCCTTGTTGGTGGTGGTTGGCATAATTGTTATGGTGTTTACCTCACAGGCAGAAAGTACAGGGTTTGATTCTCACATTTGAAAGAAGAACTACTTAAGGGTGGGTTTGGCACAATGGTTAAGGTACTCACCTTATAAACACAAAGTACAGGGCTTGATCCTTCCTTCAGGATATTAGCTAGGATTAAAATGACCCTTCAGGGCAGTTAGCCTAGTATTCTCCTATAAATCAAGAAGCTAAAGTTCCACACATTCCCAGGTCTTTTCGTGGCCCCAAGATTATTATAAAACATGCTGTACTTGCACTCCCTGGGGCCACAACAATATACCTAGTTGTTGAATTGATGCCAGCAAGCACATTCTCTCTAAACCCCTCTTAATATCATACAAATTAACCGTAGCCAAAGGGTTACTCCTGAGGTATGGGATTGGGTATTATCATGCCCATAAAAGGGAACCCCACCTCAGATCCATGGAACTATAAATCCATCAGCCTAACAAGCCTAATTTCCTAGTCATGGAATGTATTATCAAGTAAAACCACAGCTGGTAACAGGCAAAAAGGCAAGGCTCAGTAGTTGTAAAATCCACAGACTTTATTAAAAGTTAGCGCTTTTACAGTGCTCACCACCGCTTCATTAGACAAAAAAAATAAAACAAAATAAAGCACATGAACTTCTTTTATACTAAGTTTTAGTGTCAATTGACACAGCGATACAGAGTCTTAATTAAATCACATGACATTTCATTTAAAGCAACAGCATAGAAAAACAGCATATAAAGATAACAGATAAAGGCACAGAAATACACATATTACATTTGTCTACTCCTCCTGGCCTTTAATACTGGTTTCAGGGGTACATGGTCATTTAGACCCATTCCCCTATGTGCTCCTAACCTTAAAATCCACTGTAATTCTGCGTTTTCTGTCATGTATAATAAGTCATCCCCCATGATCTCAGTCACAACTTGTAAAACTTGGAATACAAATGTGTGTATACTGCCATTTATTAATGTATGTTTTGCTAAGGCACTGCAATCATTCCCTCTTTTTGTACAATATAAATTATCTCGCACTCTCGCTTTTGGTCATCAGTTGGTTTTACCTATATAAAATTTAAAACATAAAACACAGTGAGCTGCATAAATACTATTCTGTGATTACAATCCACAGAGACTTTAAGTTTTCACAAATGACCTGTCTCTGGATGCTTAAAATATATAGACCAATCAATATAGTCACACTATGCACATTCCTGACACTTAGGTGCACCCCATTGCCTTTCCACTAAGTTACAATGTAGTCTGGGATAACATAAACATTGTTTAAGATTCTTTTTATTTTTATACACAAACGTTGGCCTTTGGCCTACCAACTCTTTTACCTTCTCATCAGTATGTAGGATGTGCCAATTACTTCTGACTACTTCCCTAATCCTATTCACCTCTGATGTGTAGGTGCTAACCATGGGCATTTTCATAGAATTTCTTCTAATATACTTAGCTGTATCATTCTGTTGTGAAAAATAGGGTTTGGCCCTCCCATCTCTTTCCTCTTTTGTGTTCCTGTATGCCCTATTAATTTCTGCATGTCCATATCCTCTACCCAAAACGTCATCCCATAAGTGGCTCAGTCCCTCATGAAAGTCCATATCATTACAGGATAAACATGAAGTTCTCATAGCCTGTCCCTTAACGATGTTGCCAAAAATGTGTTGTGGATGTATACTTTCCCTATGCAAATACGTGGGACAATAACATTCTTTCCTGTGAATACTGGTAGTTAAGCCAGTTTCTTGCTTGGTTATAGTTACATCCAAGTAGTCAATTTTGCTGGTAGATTTACTTAGAGTAAATCTGAGAAAGTTACTACTGGTATTCAAATATTGAGTATATAGTTCTAAACTCTTTTCATCCCCATGCCAACCTATAAAAAGATCATCCACAAAATGTCAATATATACGTATTTATGGATTTAAATTGGTTAGAATGTATTAGTGTTCCCATTCCATCATTACTAAGTTGGCATAGGAGTTTGCACATCCAGTGTCCATAGCAACTCCTGTTTTCTGCCAGTAGCACTCACCTTTAAAGAAAAATATATTATTGTCAAGAACTAATTCCAAAAGTAGACAATATAAATCCACTGGTTTAGGTTCAAATTTTCCATACCTGTTTAGGACACTTTTCACCATCATTATCCCTTCCTGATTTGTAATACATTTAAATAATGAAATTATATCTAGGGTTGCCAAAACCTCAATGCTTTTGCTATTTCTCCACTGATGACATTATATAGATCCCTTAAAAATATTCTGTATCCCTTAATACTACCTCAAATTCATCTAAAACCTTTCTGAGTTGTTTATCCAGGAACCTAGAAATAGGCTCTTTCAACCAGCCTTCGCCAGCTACAATGGGTCTAAATGTATTATGTTTAAATTCATAAGATCTGACATAAACAATTTTATGGCTTTTGACTTACAATAATATGGCTTTGATGAAGGGAGATCATGTCTAATTTAATAAATTTGAGAATTCACTGAAGATGTAAATATTGGTCATGCAATTCATGCAGCCTACCCGGATTGAGCAAGGCCTTTGACAATTTTTCTGCATGCTGGAATTGTAAATGAGCTAAAAGCATTGAAAGTAGATCCCATGTTGTAAGATGAATAGTAAACCAGCTAACAGACAGAGCACAGGAATTTAAAGTAAGAGGTGCCACTGCCACCTAAAAAAGCATGACAGCTGCTGCCAACATTCCACAGGGCTCAGTAACATAATCGGGTCTATATTATAACAATGAAAGTTTAAAATTGCTAACACTCCAAATATCAAAAATGCTGGACCTCGAATTGCTTTTTGTGAGATCACAGTATAGGGAAGATCAGAATATTTTGCCTTTCCTCACTGTAGTGTGATCTCGGACTTGGTATATATATTTAGAGGGGGGTGTGGGGGTCTGGCATTTTCAATATTTTGAGCATTCCCAATTTTAAACTTTCATTGTTATAATATAGACCCACATAATCCCTACTGTTTGGCATCTATTTCTTGGACTCCAAGCCAGTAACCAAGGCATATGACTAATTAAATTTGATGATGTCTGCAAACATGGCATTGTTGTCTGCTGAGTTTATGATACAATATTATTACATTAAGTCAATAGTGTATTAGAAATCAGATTAAATTAAATGCTAGGATGTGTAACATTGTCATCTTTTGTAAACAAATCTCTACAGCAGCTTACAGAATAGACAACATCCAACTACAAACAGAGTTACCAGACGTTTTGGCACCTTTACAGACAACTCCCTGTTTTTTGACTAAAGTGTAACAGTAGTCAGGAAAGCTTTCCATCTAACCCAATTAATACATAAGGGTATCTCATCTAGATCAAATGAAGCTAGCAATCCTCTATAAACTGTATTGACCAGACCAGTTATAGAATATAATGCCCCTTTACAATGTATATCTACATCTAGAAAGACCCCAAAGATTCCTAACTGAAAAGATCAATGGACTAAAGATCCCCAGCAACTAAGACAAACTTGAAGCTCTAGCCTTATAAAACAGCATATTGACTACTTCTCAGTGATTTATGAGTAGCATTCTGTAATGTTAAAGATCCATCCCCTCTCTGATTTCCTACACCTCCTCAAAACAAATGGCTTCATAAAACCTCATATTATATATTTAAATCTCAATTAATAAATAAATAAGACACCCTGGAGGGACTGATTTATTACTTATTGCTTCCCTATCTCTGATAAAATCTTCCACTACATATAAAACAGAGTGCTACCTCACTTTCTTTACAACAAATCTTGACGATTATATGAACATCTATTGAGGCAGTCTGTATCATATGAGGATGGGCATTGGCAAGGTAATTATGGTACATGGATTGGCTCGACCTTATTATACAAAATGAATCAATGAACCTGACATTTTGCACCTAGGCTTGTAATATGGTTTTGATCATCTCTGAGTATCTTGGTACGTACCTGATCAGGCATATACAGCAACTAGAGCGAACTCAGAGGTTCCTTACAAAACGAATAGAAGGCATAACAACCCTGCCTTATGCAAAGTGCCTTAAAGCCTTTCCCTGTTACTCAGTCTCCTATAGATTGCTGAGGGGTGATCTATGCCTGGCTTACAGGGCATCCACAAACCTCACACTAATGAATCTCCTACATATTCTTAAGTCAAAGAGTAACAGAAATGGTAGATAGACCTGAATATTGTCTGTGACTTAAACAGAACATGCAGACCCACGGTGGTGGTGCTGCGGTAGCGTTGTTGCCTCACAGTAAGACGCTGTCTGGTTCGATTCTCAGCTAGAGCATCTTCTGCGTGGAGACATGCGTGAATGGGAGTACCTTCGTTGAAGGTTGTGCATCAGGGCTGGTAACTCAGCACGTAAAAATCAACTACCAATTATTAGCGGACCGGAGTTCCGCTGTGGCGACCCCTAACCGGGAAAAGACAAAAGACATAACAACTTAAACAGAACATGCAGGAGAGACAGGTATGTGTCCCAGAGACTGCCCCCTGTGGAGCAGGCTTCCCATCCATGTGAAGCTGAGTTTGTCCATTACCCAGTTTAAGTGCAACCTAGATCAGTGGATGGAGAATAGGAAATTTACACTGGGCCTGACTCCCATGTCCCTTATGGACAGAGATAACTTATAAGCCTGGCTTTCAATGTCTTATTCAGATATATGACATCATTATTCTTTTGGGAAAACTTGGTTAGGCTTAGAAAGGCCCCTGGTCATTAAACTACTCACAATCTATGAATCTGTGAATCTAAAACTGTCAAAGTGGGATATAAACTAATCTGTACTTAGGCCTTTATTTAAATGCTGTTGTGTTCTCTGGTATTGTCCTTCTTCTTCTTCATCATCATCAAGCCCTTTTCCCATTTTCTGGATGGGGTCAGGGTGTCATGTTACCTGTTGCCATCTCTCTCTATTTAATGCCACCCTCCTGCCTTCTTTGATCCTCATGCCTGTCACTGGTCTTCTCTCACACACTCCAGCCACCTCTTTCCTGGATGGCATTGTTTCCTCTTAGCTTCTGCCTG
Organism: Protopterus annectens; assembly: GCF_019279795.1. Lineage (NCBI taxonomy): Eukaryota > Metazoa > Chordata > Ceratodontiformes > Protopteridae > Protopterus > Protopterus annectens. The sequence continues at coordinate 1,248,307,880 of NC_056737.1, forward strand.
TCTCTCCCAAATCTTCTTCACCAGATTGTCTTCTGTTTTTCTGCATATGTGCCCAAACCACAGTAATCTACTCTCTTTGACCTTATCTGCAATTGGAGCTACTTTGGCTTCTGCTCTTATGTCCTCATTTCTTCATTTGCCCCAGAATGTGCACCCTACCACCCATCTCAGGCACTTCATCTCCATCACCTCCAGCTTCCTCAACTGCACTGCTTTCACTGCCCAGGTTTCCATACCATGCAGTAATACTGGTCACACTACTGCTTTGTACATGTTACCTTTCAGCTTCTTTGGCATTCTTCTATTTTTCAGCTTCTTTGGCATTCTTCTGACATGCACCACACTTGACATTATGTACCAATTGGCTGCAACACCTCTGATTTCAGCTTTGAACTCCTTGTTCAGGCTTCACTTCTCCTCAACCACCTCTTCCAGCTAGAGTAGTTATTGTACATCTATCCAACCACAAAGCTTGTGTGAAATTTTTAAAATCATTCCAAAAAGGGGATACCATTTTACACTCCAACAACATATCCATCCAGTCTCAATCCAAAGAATCGCCACATCTCCAACAATTAAACTCTATTAATTTACATATTACTGCAACCTTATGAGGAGTTATAAGAGCTCTATGTAAATACATCCAAGTAAATAATTTCCAGTACAGTGAAGATGTAGATTTACCTGCTGATTTAAGTAGTAATTTTTAGTTTATATCTAAAAACATTTCATTATTGATTTTGGTTGAATAATTCCAAAAAGCTAATTCTGAAAAAGTAAAATCTGTTCTTATAATTCTGTACAGTTTAGATAAGTATGATGCATTATTTATTGAATTACTATTAATGTTGAATACAAATTCTAACATTTTTAGAATGCATTTCATAAGTATATCAGATTACATTTTAATTTTATCACTTTTAAGATATTTGCAGTTTTGTAAACTCAACCAATTATTTTTCTCTAAACTATATCTAGCTAACAGATAATCCACTGAATGTACTATATGCTTTAATGAAGATTCTATAATATCAATAGTTAGCAATATATCATCCATGAAAAGTTGCATTTTAGAGGAATATTTCTAATCTGTTGAAAAGCCTATTCTATTTTTATTTGATCTAATGTAGTTATCAAATGGTTCTATACATAATGCAAATAACAAAGGAGATAAAGGATATTCTTGTTTCGTACCTTTTTGAATTTTAAATGACTTAGGAAGAAAAGGTCCTGATTTAACAAATGCAGACAAATTATTAGAATTTTTGCAATTAAATTAATAACATCAAAAGAGAAGTTACACTCTTTAAGTACTTTATACAAGTAACCAAAATTCACTGAATAAAAAGCTTTATCTATTTCCAAACATATGATCCAAAGTTCTTATTTTCAAAATATATTAATGTATTTATTCCAATAATATTATCTTGAACCCTCCTATTTAGTATAAATCCTGCTTGATCATTGCTTATAATTCCTGCCAAAATAACATCCAGTCTATTTGCCAGAATAGACATACGCATTTTATATAATTTATATTTAAAACAGATATAAGAGAATATGAAGAACCTTGTTTAGGGTCCTTATCTTGTTTTTAAATAGGTGAACAAGAGAAAATATCCAGGTTGGGGATACATTAGAAGAAGATTTAATTTCATCAAATGCTTTCAAAAGTATTTTAATACATTATCTGGAACTCACTTATAAAGTTCTGGAATTATTCCATCCAAACCCAGACCTTTGTTAGTTTTAAGATTTTTAATTTGTTGTTTTAACTCTTTACATGAAAAAGTCCTATCAATTCTATAAGTTTGCTCTTTAGATAACATATAATTGATGTTATATTTTGAAAAACTTTCAACTATGATACTGCTATTCAAACTCCTACTATTTATTTTTATTTATTTATTTATTTAAATTTGTTGACCAGGAGTGTCCGACTGGACGTGGGTCCATTTTCAGCAGAGGCCCGGGGAGAAAAGCTCCACAGTAACATAAACAGACAGTAGTTACATTGGATTACATAGTGATTAACAATTTAACATAGAAATTACTTAAGACATATTTACAGATGAAGAACATAGTACATCAGTAGACAACTAGAATCTTTATCTGTGAAGTACATAACAGGCATTAACAAATGTAACAATGAGAAGTTCCTGCTGTATAATAAGTACTAGGCTTATGAGCATCTGAGCTTGCTATCATCAAGGTAGTTAGTGGAGGTGAAAGAAAGGTAGTAGTTGGATGGGGTGGATGATATTAGAGTGGGAGTTGCAAGGGCATAGCCAGCATGTTTTTAGGTGCGCTTTTAATAAAGTTTTGAAGTTGGTGCATGATGGTACGGAGGTAATTGTGGGTGGGAGTGAGTTCCATAATTTGGCTATGGCGCAAGAGAATAGTGCTTCACCAGCAGAGTTATTGGCTTTAGTGATCTGCAAGTGATTTTTGTTGCTGGATCTTAGTGGTCTGGTGGTGTGATAGGGTTGGAGTAAATTCTGGAGGGATGGGACATTTAGTGGATGGTTTACTAGTTTGTGGGTGAGTGAGAGTTGATACCACTGAAGGAGGTGAGGGAGTTCAAGCCAGCCCAGTTCAGCAAGTGAGAGACAGTGGTGACTACGGTAGGATGCCCCTGTGGCGAATTTTGCGATTTTGTTGTAGCAGGTCTCTAGCTTGTTTAGATCACATTGCCTTAGGTTGGTATATACTGGAGAGGCATAAGTAGGGTGGAGATAAGGTGGGAATTTGCTATTGAAATCTTTGCTGCTTTGGTGAGAAATTGTTTATTTCTGTATAATGCTCATAGTTTTTTGTGGACCTTTTTTATGGTCATGGATATGTGAATGTCAAATTTTAGTTTATTGTCTATTTCCACTCCTAGCAATTTGGTGTGTTCAGTTGGGTATATAGTGGTGTTGTCTTTTGCTGTGATGTTAAAGTGAGAGTTGTTTTGAGTATGTTTGGTGGGTTGGAAGATGAGTAGTTTAGTTTTGTTTGGGTTGAGTATTAATTGGGCATCGGATAACCATGTTTCAACAGAGGAAAAGGCTTCCTGTATGACTTTTTGCAGTTTGGGTAGGGAATGGACTGAGCAGATGATGGTAGAGTCATCTGCGTATTGGATGAGTGTGCCATGTTTGGTGGCAGAGGCTAGATTATTGGTGTAAACAGAGAAAAGTAGGGGTCCAAGGATGGATCCTTGGGGAACCCCTATGGAGACAGGTAGTTGGGGAGATGTGTCATTCTGCCATACAACGGATTGTTGGCGGTCAGACAGGTAACTCTGAAACCAGTTGGTGACTGATTGTGAGAAGGATAGGTTATTGAGGACAGAGATAAGTTGTTTGTGTGGGACCATGTCAAATGCTTTAGATAGGTCTAGGAAAGTAGCAGAGGAGAGATAGCCATTGTTTTTATTTTGAAGGATAGTGTTAGTAAAGGAGAGTAAGGCAGTGGTGGTGCTATGGTTTGGTCGGAAACCATGCTGAGTACTGGAAAGGAGGTTGTTAGTAAGGAGGTAGTGTGAGACCTGAGAGTGTATGCATCTCTCTAGTATTTTGGAGAGTGGAGAGAGAATAGCTATGGGGCGGTAATTGGTTAGTTCTGCAGAGGGTCTGCCTTTGTGGAGGGGAATTATATGTGAGACTTTCCACAATGTGGGAACGTAACTTTCTGACAGAGATCGGTTAATCAAGATGGATACTGGGTAGGCCAGAGCATCAGCTGCGATTTGTAGGTATTCACTTGGGAGGTTGTCTGCTGCTAATTTGGTGGGTTTAAGTTTAGTTAAGAGTTTTTTATGTTGGAGGTAGGTACAGGAGAAAAAGAGAAGGCAGTGGGGAGATTACTAGTTGAAGGTGTGGGCTGGAGGGGAGGGGGGTTGTGTTGTTTAGCTAGTGATAGTATGGTTTCGGTGAAGTGTGTGTTGAATGAGGTAGCAATATTTTCTGAGGAGTGAGGGATGTTAGGAGGAGGGGTACTGACTTTACCTGGGTGGAGGATGGAGTTTATGGAGGACCAGAATTGTTTGGGGCTGTGTTGTGAGAAGTCTAGGGCAGACTGTAGTATTGGAATTTGTCCCGTTTTATTAGATTTTTGACTCTATTGTGTAGTTCTAGGAATTTCTGTCTAGCTGCGGGGGTTTTGGTTTTGCGCCAGTGCTCCCAGGCTTTATCCCTGTTTTTCATTTCTGACTTAGTGGTTTTCTGTAGCCATGGGGAGGGTTGTGCTTTGGTTCTGGAAAATCTTATGGGGGCATGGTAATTAAGGATGTTCAGGAAGGTAGTATTAAAAGATTTAACTGCGTCATCTAGACTGAGGTACTTTAGAGCATGCCAGTTACATTCTTTGAGGGATGAGATGAATGTGAGTGGGTTAAAGTTTATTTTTACGATTTGACGATAGATGACAGGTTTAGCTTGGTACAGGTATTTTTTGAGTAGGAATGTTGGGGAGTGATGACTGAGGCTATCTGATAAGCATCCTGTTATATATGACTGGGGGTTCTTACTGACTAGTATCCAATCCAGGGTAGTGTGCTTTCTGGAGTTTTTATTTATCCTTGTTGGTGACTGGACTAGTTGGGTGAAGCCATGAAGGTGTACATGATGGGTTGGATTGTTGCCAGAACAGGATTGCCAGTCAATATTGAAATCACCTAAGATGATAGTTTCTTGGGGGAGATGGTGGGTAGACCAGCTGAGGAGGTTTTCTAGTGGAGGGATGTTTTGGCCAGGTGGGAAGTAGCATCCAATTATGTTGATGGTTTTGTTTTGGTTAATTTTGAGGTTGGTATATATTATTTCTTGATTGCCTATTTGTGGAGCTGATGATTTTAAGATCTGGATGTTTAGATGTTGTTTAAATATTATAGCTACACCACCTCCTTTTTTGTTTAGCCGGTCAACTCTTAGTATGCCGTAACCTGTAGGGAGTATTTGCTCACTGGTAATGTGAGGTTTTAGCCAGGTTTCTGTCAGGACGACTATATCTGGGGAGTATAAGTCTATGGTGGCATGGAGTTCATGGACTTTGTTGGATATACTTCTAATATTTAGGCTTAGTAGAAGGAAGTCACTTGGCTTTCTATTGGCTGTAATATGGGAGAAGTTGTGGTTTCTAGTCTGATTATGAGGATTGGGGTTGGAGATGGTAGGGCCAGGGTTGGGGTGGATGTCTCCACTTAGGGCTAGTTTTGATATGCATGAGATTATTAGTTTTCTCAGTTTTTGAATGTGTTTGTTTATAAGGGAAAGTTTATGATTGTTCTCTGTGGGTAATAGGTATGGTGGGAGGGTTACTATGTTAAGTTGTAGGGATGCTTTACGTTTGAGTAATATAGTTGGTAGAATATGTGGGGGGTGCATAGGGATGGTTCTTGAGCTGGTGGGAGGGGAGCTGAGTATGGGTGAGACATGGGTGGTGGTGTGAGTAGTAGTACAGTGGTAGTGGTTGAGTGGGGGAATGATGGAGCTTTGGTAGGATGTAAGATATGCAAGGAGAGTGCATGCAGTGAGCATAGGTAAGGTATGCTTGTACATGTCAGTTGAGGAGGTGTGATAGTAGAAGGAATATGGAGGAGGTAGTGTTGGGTTAGCGCTGTGGTTGGCTATTGGAAAGATGGGAGGGGTTTGAGTGCAATAAAGGTGGGACCACTGGGGGCGGGAGGGAAGCGGGTAGAGACCCTGTTAGGTTCTTGTATGAGGGGCTGGAAACAATCACAAAGCAAAACAAGTATGTGTTAAGAACAATCACAATTAACCAAGGACTGCTCTGAAACTGTAAGTCTTGTCTTAATTTCTCAGGTGGAAAACCAGGATACCCTTGTTTTATTATTTATTTCTTCATAATGGTCTCTAAAGCACTCTAATATATCAGTTAAGTTTATTACTATTTGATTTTTACTATCTATTTTATAAGAGATCTCTTTAATATGGTTTATGTTATTCATTATCTTCAGTCTAATAGCTAATCCATGTAAACTTTTAGAATTTAAAGAACATGATTGTAATTTTAACTTTTCTAAATTTATTGAAATCATCATTTTTGATTCAATACTTTCAATTCTAAATTTACAGATTTAGCATTATATTTTATATTTAACTATAAGTTATATATATTGGATTGTAATTCATTTAATACCGTATCTCATTATTTTCTTTTACTTATATCCCAACTTTTAATTTTACCATTCAAATAAACTTTTCCATTGTTATTAATCTCTAAAAAAGTTTTTATTTCTTTTATATACCAATCTCTAAAACCATTAATTTTAATTGTATATGCTGGAAGTCTCTTACAGTTTATTAAATTATTAGATTTCAAAGTAAGATTAAAAGTAATTGCATTGTAGTCAAATAAAGGACATAAAGCTATTAACTCATCATCAATTCTAGAATACAAACCATTAGAATAAAAATTATTATCTATAATAGTTTGGGTACCAAATCTAAAATAAAAATGATTGTAATTAAGAGAATTATATAATCTTAAATATATATGTGTCTCATATTCATAGAATTAATAGTTATTTAAATGTTTTTCTACTGAGGAAAGTCTAGTTTTTTTTATTCACTGTAGCAGTTCTCAGACAGTATACAATTAAAATCTCCTGCAGTAATAACCTCTCCTTTCATATAAAAAGTTATAATATGTAAATACTTTTTTGAAACATTAGCTCCAATCCCAATGATCCAATAAGTACTTACAAAAGTATATTTTTTTAATTTAATTTAACAACAACCAAACCTAACATGCTGTTCTTATCTGCATAAGTGTCAATCACTTTTAGCATAATCATATAATTTTTCCATAAGAAAAGAGTGCCTCTTCTTTTTTATCTAAAATGAGAGCCAACTAATATGGAATAATCTTTCAAAAGCATTCTCTTTACATGATTAGACAACAAGTATGTTTCTTGGAAAAACAATATTAGCTTTGTGAAGTTTTAGATATTTAAACAAACTACCCCTTTTAAAGGATTATGTAAACCATTAATATTTAATGAAATAAATTGGTATGCTGGCATTCATAAAATATAATACTTTATACATTGATAAGAAAGTATTTAATAAGACAAACAACAACTCATTATTTATACTACTTGATGTGGGCAAAGACCTTAGAAATAATCTCATGTAACTTAACCTAAGGAAATAAAATCCCTAACAAGGAATTACATGTTCCTAGTTTGATGATGTATATAATCATGCAAACTACCTCTAACCACTTCATAAAGACTAGCTAAACTTATTCTATTGTTACTGCTTCTCTATAATAATCTAACAAACATCTTTGAATAAAATATCCATGCACACTCATATTATTCTTATTTATATACTATTTAACTAAAATGTATATGACATTTGCAAATATTTTTGCTTAAGACTTCCAGACTATCCCTATAATACTATGACAATTATCACTATAAAGACAAGATATCAAGTATCAGTGACATGTCAATAAATGAGACCAGATTCAATCACCCAGTATTATTTGTTTGAGGTATGTGGAACCCACCACACATTACCTTTGTTTTACAGAGAAAGAAATGAGGAACCCACCTCCATAGACAACACAAAGAAAAAAAAACTAAGGGTAATGCTGCTCAACACCAGAAGTCTAAACCTCAAGATGCATGCACTCGAGACTCTCCTCAGTATGGAGAATATCATATCTGTGCAGTAACAGAAACCTGGTTCAAGGCTCCCGAGAGCACCCCCGCACTAACAGGTTATACTTCATACCATGCTTTCCGCCCCCAAAACTCGGACCGAACCACAAAAGGAGGGGGAGTATCCATATTTATCAAAGATACCCACACCTCCAGGTTAGTGGCACTGCACGAAGCATCGGAGACCATCCATGTGCAAATAAGAGTGGGTAAAACTGCCTTTCAGTTTGTAGCCTGCTACAGACCACCCTCCCACACACAGGAACCTCACTCGGCTTTCCTGAGAACACTGGAGAATATGAAGGTCTCTCCAAACACCATTATATTGGGTGACTTCAATTACCCAAATATTGATTGGGAAAACTACTCAAACCCAAACACCCTCGCCCAATGGTTCCTAGAATTTATAAACTCAAATGCTATGGAACAACTGGTCACCACTCCCACAAGAGGGGAAAACATATTGGATCTGGTCATCACCAACATGGGGTCTCTATGTTCCACACCAGAGGTATACCCCTCATTGGTAAGATCAGACCATAAACAAATCTCATTAGACATCCATATTCTGTCCCCACCCCTAGCCAAGGAAACCACGGTGAAGAACTTCTCAAAAGCAAATTTCATACTTCTCAAAACCAAGGTGGAATCCTTCAAAGCCCCCGGGCCAGTGGAAAATACATCCCAAAATGCAGAATCCTTTACAAAAGCATTCTATGGACACCTACAGGAATGCATGGAACATGCTATCCCAAATAAAACCAAACTCACTCTTCCAAAAGCAGGAGACCTGTCTGGTGGACCCCAGCCATAAATAAGCTATACAACAGAAGGAGACAGCTACTACATGATAGAGCAAAATCCCATAAAGGGAAGGCGTCTCTGATCAGTACTAGAAAGAAACTACGATCCTTCATAAAATCATCTAAGGCCAGCTTCGAAAGAAAAATTGCACAAGACACTAAAGATAATCACAAGGCCTTCTTTAGTTATGTCAGAAACCTGGGAGGCAACTGCCATATATGCTCTGAGTTAGTGCAAAATGCCAAAAAATACACTGAACCCACAGACATTGCCAACATCCTGGCAGAAAGGTTCAGTGCAAACTTCTTCCCCCCTCCCCCCCAAAAGAGCAAATGTCTATCCCAACAGAGTGTAGCCTTCCTGAGATCACAGATGCACAGGTGAGAGCTGCCCTCTCCAAAGCAAAAAACACAGCATCAATGGGACCAGACGGTGTCCTGGGCTACATCTTACATGAGCTCCAAGAAGAACTAAACCCTCATATAAAGCCACTGTTCAATCTTAGCCTTACTACAGGATATGTACCCAAGAATGGCGTACAGCAACAGTGGTCCTACTCCACAAAGGTGGTGCCACAACAGACCCTGAAAACTATTGCCCTATAAGCCTGACTAGCCTGGTCTGCAAAGCTATGGAGCGTATCATCATGGAAATCATAAACAAAGACATTGGGAACCTCCAGACACTGGATCCCACCCAATTTGGCTTTGTTAAGGGCAGATCTTGCCTCTTGAACCTGGTCGACTTCTTTGAAACAGTTACCAAAGCCATAGATGAAGGGAAGGTAGTCCACACAGCTTACCTGGACCTCGAAAAAGCCTTCAACACAATACTCCACTCGGGCATCATAAATAAGCTCACCAGCTTAAATAGCAACCCGTATGTCACAAGATGGGTTGTAAACTGGCTCAGGGATAAAACCCACATGGTCAGAATAGCAGGTGCCATGTCAGACTCTAAACCAGTTGCAAGTGGTGTCCCACAAGGCTCAGTCCCGGGACCTCTCTTGTTCGGTATATATTTCTCCGAGGTACAGGCTAACACGGGTGGACTATGGCTGACCAAGTTTGCAGATGACTGCAAACTGGGTGCCGTAATCGACTCTCCGGCTGACACAAGCATCCTCCAAAAGGGTCTCACAGAGACGGATAACTGGTGCCAGAGCCATGGCCTAAAGCTAAATTCCAAAAAGTGCATAGTCATCCCCTTTGGGAAAAACAAAGTGCCCACAAATTACCACATAAGTGGTAATTCATTAAGTATCGAAGAAGTAATTAGGGACTTGGTGACCCAAGTAGATAGTAATCTCTCCTTTGACAATCACGTTGCCAAAGTGGTTAGAAAGACTTTCTATATAGCCCACCTTATCACGAAAGGGTTCACATCTAGATCGAGAGGTCATTGTGCCCCTCTACTCATCACTTATCAGGCCCATAATTGAATACAATGCCCCATTTGGGATGTACCATACCCGACACCTGCAGCAACTGGAAGGACTCCAAAAGTATCTCACCAAGAGGATCAAGGGGCTCAAACAGATGCCCTATGCAGTTCGGCTAAAGAAACTCCAGCTCTACTCAGTTGCGTACCGCCTACTCAGAGGCGATCTGTGTCTGACATATAAGGCCATGTCCAACCCAGAATTAATGGACATGCTTCACCTCAGGAAATCCAAATCCCTTAGAGCTACATGCTCCAGGGACTTGAACCTCAGCACAGAAATAAATAGGACATGCTGGAGGGACAGATTCATATCCCAAAGGCTCCCCTCACTCTGCAACAAAATCCCAATCCATGTTAGGCAGAGACCCTCACTGACCCTCTTCAAGAGAAATCTTGACGAATAGATGGGAGATCATAAGTTTACCCCTGGGATCTCTTCTGTGTCCCTGCTTGACAGAGGTACAGTAAACTAAACTTAAAAGGGCTGCCTTCTGTGACCTACTATACACAGGCACAGTCAACTAATCTAAAAGGGTGGCAAAAGCCAAGCACACTCTGGCTAGGCTTTTAAATGCCTTAGGGCAGATAGACTAGTATCAACCTATGAACCTATGAACCTAAAACATATATACACATACATTTTAATAGTAAAACCCTCTTTTATAATATTTCACAACCAATTAACCATTGCTATTAATGATATGAATGTTTTCTTACTTAACCATGTTTGTTAATGATATGAATGTTTTCTTATTTAACCATCTCAATTGTTGTTGTTGTATTTAACCATCTCTATTAATGATATGAATGTTTTCATATTTAACCATGTCTGTTAATGATATGAATGTTGTCTTATTTAACCTTGTCTATTAATGATATGAATGTTTTATTTAACCATGTCTGTTAATTACATGAATGTTTTCTTACTTAACCATCTCTATTAATTATATGAATGTTTTCTTAATTAACCATGTCTGTTAATGATATTAATGTTTTCTTATTTAACCATGTCTGTTAATGATATTAATATTTTCTTATTTAACCATCTCTATTAATGATATGAATGTTTCCTTATTTAACCATGTTTGTTAATGACATGAATGTTTTCTTATTTAACCATGTCTATTAATGATATGAATGCTTTTTATTTAACCATGTCTGTTAATGATATGAATGTTTTCTTATTTAACCATCTCTATTAAAGATATGAATGTTTTCTTATTTCACCATGTCTGTTAATTATATAAATGTTTAATAATTTAACCATCTCTATTAATGATATGAATGTTTTTTTATTTACCCATGTCTGTTAATGATATGAACATTTTCTTATTTAGTCATGTCTGTTAATGATATGAATGTTTTCTTATTTAACCATCTCTATTAATGATATGAATGTTTGCTTATTTAACCATGTCTGTTAATGATATTAACATTTTCTTATTTAACCATGTCTGTTAATGATATGAATGTTTTCTTAGTTAACCATGTCTAGTAATGATATGAATGTTTTCTTATTTAACCATCTCTATTAATGATATGAATGTTTTCTTATTTAGCCATGTCTGTTAATGATATGAACGTTTTCTTATTTAACCATGTCTGTTAATGATATTAATATTTTCTTATTCAACCATGTCTGTTAATGATATGAATGTTTTCTTATTTAACCATCTCTATTAATGATATGAATGTTTTCTTATTTAACAGTCTCTATTAATGATATGAATGTTTTCTTATTTAACCATGTCTGTTGATGATATGAATGCTTTCTTATTTAACTATGTCTGTTAATGATATGAATGTTTTCTTATTTAACCATCTTTGTTAATGATATGAATGTTTTCTTATTTAACCATGTCTGTTAATGATATGAATGTTTTATTTAACCATCTCTATTAATGATATGAATGTTTTAATATTTAACCATGTCTGTTAATGATACATATGTTTTCTTATTTAACAATCTCTATTGATGATATGAATGTTTTCTTATTTAACCATATCTATTAATGATATGAATGTTTTCTTATTTAACCATTAACCATCTCTATTAATGATATGAACGTTTTCTTATTTAACCAAGTCTTTTAATGATATGAACTTTTTCTCCTTTAACCGTGCCTGTTATTGATATGAACATTTTCTTATTTAACCATGTCTGTTAATGATATGAATGTTTTCTTATTTAACCATGTCTGTTATTGATAGGAATGTTTTCTTATTTAACCATGTCTGTTAATGATATGAATGTTTTCTTATTTAACCATGTCTGTTGATGATATGAATGTTTTCTTATTTAACTATGTCTGTTAATGATATGAATGTTTTCTTATTTAACCATCTCTGTTAATGATATGAATGTTTTCTTATTTAACCATCTCTATTAATGATATGAATGTTTTCTCATTTAACCATATCTGTTAATGATATGAATGTTGTCTTATTTTACCATCTCTATTAATGATATGAATGTTTTCTTATTTAAATATGTCAGTTAATGATATAAATGTTTTCTTGTGAAACCATCTCTGTTAATGATATGAATGTTTTCTTATTTAACCATCTCTATTAATGATATGAATGTTTTCTTATTTAACCATGTCAGTTAATTATTTGAATGTTTTCTTTTTTAACCATCACTGTTAATGATATGAATGCTTTCTTATTTAACCATCTCTATTAATGATATGAATGTTTTCTTATTTAACCATCTCTGTTAATGATATGAATGTTTTCTTATTTAACCATGTCTGTTAATGATATGCATGTTTTCTTATTTAACCATCTTTGTTAATTATATGAACGTTTTCGTATTTTACCACCTCTATTAATGATATGAACGGTCTCTTATTTAACCATCTCTATTAATGATATGAATGTTTTCTTATTTAACCGTGTCTGTTAATGACATGAATGTTTCCTTATTTAACCATGTCTGTTAATGATATGAAGGTTTTCTTATTTAACCATCTCTGTTAATGATATGAATGTTTTCTTATTTAACCATCTTTATTAATTATATGAATGTTTTCTTATTTAACCATGTCTGTTAATGATATGAATGTTTTATTTAACCATCTCTATTAATGATATGAATGTTTTCATATTTAACCATGTCTATTAATGATATGACTTTTTTTTAATTAATTATCTCTATTAATGATATGAATGTTTTCTTATTTAACCATGTCTGTTAATGATATGTATGTTTTCTTATTTAAGAATCTCTATTAATGATATGAATGTTTTCTTATTTAACCATCTCTATTAATGATATGAATGTTTTCTTATTTAACCATCTCTATTAATGATATGAATGCTTTCTTATTTAACCATCTCTATTAATGATATGAATGTTTACTTATTTAACCATCTCTATTAATGATTTTAATGTTTTCTTATTTAACCATGTCTGATATGAATATTTTCTTATTTAACCATCTGTATTAGTGATATGCATGTTTTCTTATTTAACCATGTCTATTAATGATATGAATGTTTTCTTATTTAATCATCTCCGTTGATATGAATGTTTTCTTATTTAACCATCTCTATTAATGATCTATTAATGATATGCATGTTTTCTAGTTTTACCATCTCTGTTAATGATATGAATGTTTTTTATTTAACTATATCTATTAATGATATGAATGTTTTCTTATTTAACAGTCTCTATTAATGATATGAATGTTTTCTTATTTAACCATGTCTGCTAATGATTTGAATGTTTTCTTATTTAACCATGTCTGTTAATGATATGAATGTTTTATTTAACCATCTCTATTAATGATATGAATGTTTTAATATTTAACCATGTCTGTTAATGATATATATGTTTTCTTATTTAACAATCTCTATTAATGATATGAATGTTTTCTTATTGAACCATCTCTATTAATGATATGAATGTTTTCTTATTTAACCATCTCTATTAATGATATGAATGCTTTCTTATTTAACCATATCTATTAATATGAATGTTTTCTTATTTAACCATCTTTTTTAATTATATGAATGTTTGCTTATTTAACCATGTCTGTTAATGATATGAATGTTTTCTTATTTAACCATCTCTATTTATGATATGAATGTTTTCTTATTTAACCATGTCTATTAATGATATAAATGTTTTCTTATTTAACCATCTCTATTAATGATATGAGTGTTTTCTTATTTAACCATGTCTGTTAATGATATGGATGTTTTCTAATTTAACCATTTCTATTAATGATATGAGAGTGTTTGTACTTAACCATCTCTATTAATGATATGAATGTTTTCTTATTTAACCATGTCTGTTAATGATATGAATTTTTTTCTTATTTAACCCTCTCTGTTAATGATATGAATGTTTTCTTATTTAACCATCTCTGCTAATGATATGAATGTTTTCTTCTTTAACAATCTCTGTTTATGATATGAATGTTTTCTTATTTAACCATCTCTGTTAATGATATGAATGTTTTGTTATTTAACCATCTCTATTAATGATATGAATGTTTTCTTATTTAACCTTGTCTGTTAATGATATGAATGTTTTCTTATTTGACCATCTGTATTAGTGATATGCATGTTTTCTTATTTAATCATGTCTATTAATGATATGAATGTTTTCTTATTTAATCATCTCCGTTGATGATATGAATGTTTTTTATTTAACCATCTCTATTAATGACATGAATGTTTTCTTATTTAACCATCTCTGTTAATGATATGAATGTTTTCTTATTTAACAGTCTCTATTTATGATATGAATGTTTTCTTATTTAACCATGTATGTTAATGATATGAATGTTTTCATATTTAACCATGTCTATTAATGATATGAATGTTTTCTTATTTAACCATCTCTATTACTGATATGAATGTTTTTTTATTTAACCATGTCTATTAATGATATGAATATTTTCTTATTTAACCATGTCTTTTAATGATATGAATGTTTTCTTATTTAACCATGTCTGTTAATGATATGAATGTTTTCTTATTTAACAGTCTCTATTAATGACATGAATGTTTTCTTATTTTACCATGTCTGTTAATGATATGAATGTTTTCTTATTTAACCATCTCTATTAATGATATGAATGTTTTCTTATTTAACCATCTCTGTTAATGATATGAAGGTTTTCTTATTTTACCATCTCTATTAATGATATGAATGTTTTCTTATTTAAATATGTCAGTTAGTGATATAAATGTTTTCTTGTTAAACCATGTCTGTTAATGATATGAATGTTTTCTTATTTAACCATCTCTATTAATGATATGAATGTTTTCTTATTTAACCATGTCAGTTAATGATATGATTGTTTTCTTATTTAACCATCTCTGTTAATGATATGAATGTTTTCTTATTTAACCATCTCTATTAATGATATGAATGTTTTCTATTTAACCATCTCTGTTAATGATATGAATGTTTTCTTATTTAACCATGTCTGTTAATGATATGCATGTTTTCTTATTTAGCCATCTCTGTTAATTATATGAACGTTTTCATATTTAACCACCTCTATTAATGATATGAACGATTTCTTATTTAACCATCTCTATTAATGATATGAATGTTTTCTTATTTAACCTTGTCTGTTAATGACATGAATGTTTTCTTATTTAACCATGTCTGTTAATGATATGAAGGTTTTCATATTTAACCATCTCTGTTAATGATATGAATGTTTTCTTATTTAACCATCTCTATTAATGATATGAATGTTTTCTTATTTAAATATGTCAGTTAATGATATAAATGTTTTCTTGTTAAACCATGTCTGTTAATGATATGAATGTTTTCTTATTTAACCATCTCTATTAATGACATGAATGTTTTCTTATTTAACCATGTCAGTTAATTATTTGAATGTTTTCTTTTTTAACCATCTCTGTTAATGATATGAATGTTTTCTTATTTAACCATCTCTATTAATGATATGAATGTTTTCTTATTTAACCATCTCTGTTAATGATATGAATGTTTTCTTATTTAGCCATCTCTGTTAATGATATGCATGTTTTCTCATTTAACCACCTTTGTTAATTATATGAACGTTTTCTTATTTTACCACCTCTATTAATGATATGAACGGTCTCTTATTTAACCATCTCTATTAATGATATGAATGTTTTCTTATTTAACCGTGTCTGTTAATGACATGAATGTTTCCTTATTTAACCATGTCTGTTAATGATATGAATGTTTTCTTATTTAACCATCTGTTAATGATATGAATGTTTTCTTATTTAACCATCTCTATTAATGATATGAATGTTTTCTTATTTAACCATGTCTGTTAATGATATGAATTTTTTCTTATTTAACCATCTCTATTAATGATATGAATGTTTTCTTATTTAACCATCTCTATTAATGATATGAATGTTTTCTTATTTAACAATCTCTGTTTATGATATGAATGTTTTCTTATTTAACCATCTCTGTTAATGATATGAATGTTTTCTTATTTAACCATCTCTATTAATGATTTGAATGTTTTCTTATTTAACCTTGTCTGTTAATGATATGAATGTTTTCTTATTTGACCATCTGTATTAGTGATATGCATGTTTTCTTATTTAATCATGTCTATTAATGATATGAATGTTTTCTTATTTAATCATCTCCGTTGATGATATGAATGTTTTTTATTTAACCATCTCTATTAATGATATGAATGTTTTCTTATTTAACCATCTCTGTTAATGATATGAATGTTTTCTTATTTAACAGTCTCTATTAATGATATGAATGTTTTCTTATTTAACCATGTATGTTAATGATATGAATGTTTTCATATTTAACTATCTCTATTAATGATATGAATGTTTTCTTATTTAACCATCTCTATTATTGATATGAATGTTTTTTATTTAACCATGTCTATTAATGATATGAATATTTTCTTATTTAACCATGTCTTTTAATGATATGAATGTTTTCTTATTTAACCATGTCTGTTAATGATATGAATGTTTTCTTATTTAACAGTCTCTATTAATGACATGAATGTTTTCTTATTTTACCATGTCTGTTAATGATATGAATGTTTTCTTATTTAACCATCTCTATTAATGATATGAATGTTTTCTTATTTAACCATCTCTGTTAATGATATGAAGGTTTTCTTATTTTACCATCTCTATTAATGATATGAATGTTTTCTTATTTAAATATGTCAGTTAGTGATATAAATGTTTTCTTGTTAAACCATGTCTGTTAATGATATGAATGTTTTCTTATTTAACCATCTCTATTAATGATATGAATGTTTTCTTATTTAACCATGTCAGTTAATGATATGATTGTTTTCTTATTTAACCATCTCTGTTAATGATATGAATGTTTTCTTATTTAACCATCTCTATTAATGATATGAATGTTTTCTATTTAACCATCTCTGTTAATGATATGAATGTTTTCTTATTTAACCATGTCTGTTAATGATATGCATGTTTTCTTATTTAGCCATCTCTGTTAATTATATGAACGTTTTCATATTTAACCACCTCTATTAATGATATGAACGATTTCTTATTTAACCATCTCTATTAATGATATGAATGTTTTCTTATTTAACCTTGTCTGTTAATGACATGAATGTTTTCTTATTTAACCATGTCTGTTAATGATATGAAGGTTTTCATATTTAACCATCTCTGTTAATGATATGAATGTTTTCTTATTTAACCATCTCTATTAATGATATGAATGTTTTCTTATTTAAATATGTCAGTTAATGATATAATTGTTTTCTTGTTAAACCATGTCTGTTAATGATATGAATGTTTTCTTATTTAACCATCTCTATTAATGACATGAATGTTTTCTTATTTAACCATGTCAGTTAATTATTTGAATGTTTTCTTTTTTAACCATCTCTGTTAATGATATGAATGTTTTCTTATTTAACCATCTCTATTAATGATATGAATGTTTCCTTATTTAACCATCTCTGTTAATGATATGAATGTTTTCTTATTTAGCCATGTCTGTTAATGATATGCATGTTTTCTTATTTAACCATCTTTGTTAATTATATAAACGTTTTCTTATTTTACCACCTGTATTAATGATATGAACGGTCTCTTATTTAACCATCTCTATTAATGATATGAATGTTTTCTTATTTAACCGTGTCTGTTAATGACATGAATGTTTCCTTATTTAACCATGTCTGTTAATGATATGAAGGTTTTCTTATTTAACCATCTGTTAATGATATGAATGTTTTCTTATTTAACCATCTCTATTAATGATATGAATGTTTTCTTATTTAACCATGTCTGTTAATGATATGAATGTTTTATTTAACCATCTCTATTAATGATATGAATGTTTTCATATTTAACCATGTCTATTAATGATATGAATGTTTTTTTATTTAATTATCTCTATTAATGATATGAATGTTTTCTTATTTAACCATGTCTGTTAATGATATGTATGTTTTCTTATTTAACAATCTCTATTAATGATATGAATGTTTTCTTATTTAACCATCTCTATTAATGATATGAATGTTTTCTTATTTAACCATCTCTATTAATGATATGAATGCTTTCTTATTTAACCATCTCTATTAATGATATGAATGTTTACTTATTTAATCATCTCTATTAATGATTTTAATGTTTTCTTATTTAACCATGTCTGATATGAATATTTTCTTATTTAACCATCTGTATTAGTGATATGCATGTTTTCTTATTTAACCATGTCTATTAATGATATGAATGTTTTCTTATTTAATCATCTTCGTTGATATGAATGTTTTCTTATTTAACCATCTCTATTAATGATCTATTAATGATATGCATGTTTTCTAGTTTTACCATTTCTGTTAATGATATGAATGTTTTCTTATTTAACTACATCTATTAATGATATGAATGTTTTCTTATTTAACAGTCTCTATTAATGATATGAATGTTTTCTTATTTAACCATGTCTATTAATGATTTGAATGTTTTCTTATTTAACCATGTCTGTTAATGATATGAATGTTTTATTTAACCATCTCTATTAATGATATGAATGTTTTCATATTTAACCATGTCTGTTAATGATATATATGTTTTCTTATTTAACAATCTCTATTAATGATATGAATGTTTTCTTATTGAACCATCTCTATTAATGATATGAATGTTTTCTTATTTAACCATCTCTATTAATGATATGAATGCTTTCTTATTTAACCATATCTATTAATGATATGAATGTTTTCTTATTTAACCATCTCTATTTATGATATGAATGTTTTCTTATTTAACCATGTCTATTAATGATATAAATGTTTTCTTATTTAACCATCTCTATTAATGATATGAGTGTTTTCTTATTTAACCATGTCTGTTAATGATATGGATGTTTTCTAATTTAACCATTTCTATTAACGATATGAGAGTGTTTGTACTTAACCATCTCTATTAATGATATGAATGTTTTCTTATTTAACCATGTCTGTTAAAGATATGAATTTTTTTCTTATTTAACCCTCTCTGTTAATGATATGAATGTTTTCTTCTTTAACAATCTATGTTTATGATATGAATGTTTTCTTATTTAACCATCTATGTTAATGATATGAATGTTTTGTTATTTAACCATCTCTATTAATGATATGAATGTTTTGTTATTTAACCATCTCTGTTAATGATATGAATGTTTTCTTATTTAACCATCTCTATTAATGATTTGAATGTTTTCTTATTTAACCATGTCTGTTAATGATATGAATGTTTTCATATTTAACCATCTCTATTAATGATATGAATGTTTTCTTATTTGACCATCTGTATTAGTGATATGCATGTTTTCTTATTTAACCATGTCTATTAATGATATGAATGTTTTCTTATTTAATCATCTCCGTTGATGATATGAATGTTTTTTATTTAACCATCTCTATTAATGATATGAATGTTTTCTTATTTAACCATCTCTGTTAATTATATGAATGTTTTCTTATTTAACTACCTCTATTAATGATATGAATGTTTTCTTATTTAACAGTCTCTATTAATGATATGAATGTTTTCTTATTTAACCATGTATGTTAATGATATGAGTGTTTTCATATTTAACCATCTCTATTAATGATATGAATGTTTTCTTATTTAACCATCTCTATTATTGATATGAATGTTTTTTTATTTAACCATGTCTATTAATGATATGAATATTTTCTTATTTAACCATGTCTGTTAATGATATCAATGTTTTCTTATTTAACCATGTCTGTTAATGATATGAATGTTTTCTTATTTAACCATCTCTATTAATGATATGAATGTTTTCTTATTTAACCATCTCTGTTAATGATATGAAGGTTTTCTTATTTTACCATCTCTATTAATGATATGAATGTTTTCTTATTTAAATATGTCAGTTAGTGATATTAATGTTTTCTTGTTAAACCATCTCTGTTAATGATATGAATGTTTTCTTATTTAACCATCTCTATTAATGATATGAATGTTTTCTTATTTAACCATGTCAGTTAATTATTTGAATGTTTTCTTTTTTAACCATCACTGTTAATGATATGAATGTTTTCTTATTTAACCATCTCTATTAATGATATGAATGTTTTCTTATTTAACCATCTCTGTTAATGATATGAATGTTTTCTTATTTAACCATGTCTGTTAATGATATGCATGTTTTCTTATTTAACCATCTTTGTTAATTATATGAACGTTTTCGTATTTTACCACCTCTATTAATGATATGAATGGTCTCTTATTTAATCATCTCTATTAATGATATTAATGTTTTCTTATTTAACCGTGTCTGTTAATGACATGAATGTTTCCTTATTTAACCATGTCTGTTAATGATATGAAGGTTTTCTTATTTAACCATCTCTGTTAATGATATGAATGTTTTCTTATTTAACCATCTCTATTAATGATATGAATGTTTTCTTATTTAACCATGTCTGTTAATGATATGAATGTTTTATTTAACCATCTCTATTAATGATATGAATGTTTTCATATTTAACCATGTCTATTAATGATATGACTTTTTTTATTTAATTATCTCTATTAATGATATGAATGTTTTCTTATTTAACCATGTCTGTTAATAATATGTATGTTTTCTTATTTAACAATCTCTATTAATGATATGAATGTTTTCTTATTTAACCATCTCTATTAATGATATGATTGTTTTCTTATTTACCCATCTCTATTAATGATATGAATGCTTTCTTATTTAACCATCTCTATTAATGATATGAATGTTTACTTATTTAACCATCTCTATTAATGATTTTAATGTTTTCTTATTTAACCATGTCTGATATGAATATTTTCTTATTTAACCATCTGTATTAGTGATATGCATGTTTTCCTATTTAACCATGTCTATTAATGATATGAATGTTTTCTTATTTAATCATCTCTATTAATGATATGAATGTTTTCTTATTTAACCATCTCTATTAATGATCTATTTATGAATGTTTTCTTATTTAACCATCTCTATTAATGATATGAATGTTTTCTTATTTAACCATCTCTATTAATGATATGAATGTTTTCTTATTTAACCATGTCTATTAATGATATGAATGTTTTCTTATTGAACCATCTCTATTAATGATATGAATGTTTTCTTATTTAACCATCTCTATTAATGATATGAATGTTTTAATATTTAACCATGTCTGTTAATGATATATATGTTTTCTTATTTAACAATCTCTATTAATGATATGAATGCTTTCTTATTTAACCATATCTATTAATGATATGAATGTTTTCTTATTTAACCATCTTTTTTAATGATATGAATGTTTGCTTATTTAACCATGTCTGTTAATGATATGAATGTTTGCTTATTTAACCCTCTCTGTTAATGATATGAATATTTTCTTATTTAACCATCTCTGCTAATGATATGAATATATTCTTCTTTAACAATCTCTGTTTATGATATGAATGTTTTCTTATTTAACCATCTCTGTTAATGATATGAATGTTTTGTTATTTAACCATCTCTATTAATGATATGAATGTTTTGTTATTTTACCATCTCTGTTAATGATATGAATGTTTTCTTATTTAACCATCTCTATTAATGATTTGAATGTTTTCTTATTTAACCATGTCTGTTAATGATATGAATGTTTTCTTATTTAACCATGTCTATTAATGATATGAATGTTTTCTTATTTAACCATCTCTATTAATGATATGAATGTTTTCTTATTTAACCATCTCTATTAATGATATGAATGTTTTCTTATTTAACCATCTCTATTAATGATATGAATGTTTTCTTATTTAACCATGTCTGTTAATGATTTGAATGTTTTCTTATTTAACCATCTCTATTAATGATATGAATGTTTTCTTATTTAACCATCTCTATTAATGATATGAATGTTTTCTTATTTAACCATCTCTGTTATTAATGATATGAATGTTTTCTTATTTAACCATCTCTATTAATGATATGAATGTTTTCTTATTTAACCATGTCTATTAATGATATGAATGTTTTCTTATTTAACCATCTCTATTAATGATATGAATGTTTTCTTATTTAACCATCTCTATTAATGATATGAATGTTTTCTTATTTAACCATCTCTATTAATGATATGAATGTTTTCTTATTTAACCATGTCTGTTAATGATATGAATGTTTTCTTATTTAACCATCTCTGTTAATCATATGAATGTTTTCTTATTTAACCATCTCTATTAATGATATGAATGTTTTCTTATTTAACCATCTCTGTTAATGATATGAATGTTTTCTTATTTAACCATCTCTATTAATGATATGAATGTTTTCTTATTTAACCATCTCTATTAATGATATGAATGTTTTCTTATTTAACCATGTCTGTTAATGATATGAATGTTTTCTTATTTAACCATCTCTATTAATGATATGAATGTTTTCTTATTTAACCATCTCTATTAATGATATGAATGTTTTCTTATTTAACCATATCTATTAGTGATATGAATGTTTTCTTATTTAACCATCTCTATTAATGATATGAATGTTTCCTTATTTAACCATGTCTGTTAATGATATGAATGTTTTCTTATTTAACCATCTCTGTTAATGATATGAATGTTTTCTTCTTTAACCATCTCTGTTTATGATATGAATGTTTTCTTATTTAACCATCTCTATTAATGATATGAATGTTTTCTTATTTAACCATCTCTATTAATGATATGAATGTTTTCTTATTTAACCATCTCTATTAATGATATGAATGTTTTCTTATTTAACCATGTCTATTAATGATATGAATGTTTTCTTATTTAACCATCTCTATTAATGATATGAATGTTTTCTTATTGAACCATCTCTATTAATGATATGAATGTTTTCTTATTTAACCATCTCTATTAATGATATGAATGCTTTCTTATTTAACCATGTCTGTTAATGATATGAATGTTTTCTTATTTAACCATCTCTATTTATGATATGAATGTTTTCTTATTTAACCATCTCTGTTAATGATATGAATGTTTTCTTATTTAACCATCCCTATTACTGATAAGAATGTTTTGTTATTTAACCATCTCTGTTAATGATATGAATGTTTTCTTATTTAACCATCTCTGTTAATGATATGAATGTTTTCTTATTTAACCATTTCTATTAATGATATGCATGTTTTCTTATTTAACCATGTCTGTTAATGATATGAACGTTTTCTTATTTAACCATCTCTATTAATGATATGAATGTTTTCTTATTTAACCATCTCTATTAATGATATGAATGTTTTCTTATTTAACAATCTTTATTAAAGATATGAATGTTTTCTTATTTAACCATGTCTTTTAATGATATGAATGTTTTCTTATTTAACCATGTCTGTTAATGACATGAATGTTTTCTTATTTAACCATGTCTGTTAATGATATGAAGGTTTTCTTATTTAACCATCTCTGTTAATGATATGAATGTTTTCTTATTTAACCATCTCTATTAATGATATGAATGTTTTCTCATTTAACCATATCTGTTAATGATATGAATGTTGTCTTATTTTACCATCTCTATTAATGATATGAATGTTTTCTTATTTAAATGTCTGTTAATGATATGAATGTTTTCTTATTTAACCATCTCTATTAATGATATGAATGTTTTCTTATTTAACCATCTCTGTTAATGATATGAATGTTTTCTTATTTAACCATTTCTATTAATGATATGAATGTTTTCTTATTTAACCATCTCTATTAATGATATGAATGTTTTCTTATTTAACCATGTCTGTTAATGATATGAATGTTTTCTTATTTAACCATCTCTATTAATGATATGAATGTTTTCTTATTTAACCATCTCTATTAATGATATGAATGTTTTCTTATTTAACCATCTCTATTAATGATATGAATGTTTTCTTATTTAACCATCTCTATTAATGATATGAATGTTTTCTTATTTAACCATCTCTGTTAATGATATGAATGTTTTCTTATTTAACCATCTCTATTAATGATATGAATGTTTTCTTATTTAACCATCTCTATTAATGATATGAATGTTTTCTTATTTAACCATCTCTATTAATGATATGAATGTTTTCTTATTTAACCATCTCTATTAATGATATGAATGTTTTCTTATTTAACCATCTATTAATGATATGAATGTTTTCTTATTTAACCATCTCTATTAATGATATGAATGTTTTCTTATTTAACCATCTCTATTAATGATATGAATGTTTTCTTATTTAACCATCTCTATTAATGATATGAATGTTTTCTTATTTAACCATCTCTGTTAATGATATGAATGTTTTCTTATTTAACCATCTCTATTAATGATATGAATGTTTTCTTATTTAACCATCTATTAATGATATGAATGTTTTCTTATTTAACCATCTCTATTAATGATATGAATGTTTTCTTATTTAACCATCTCTATTAATGATATGAATGTTTCCTTATTTAACCATCTCTATTAATGATATGAATGCTTTCTTAATTAACCATGTCTATTAATGATATGAATGTTTTCTTATTTAACCATCTCTATTAATGATATGAATGTTTTCTTATTTAACCATGTCTATTAATGATATGAATGTTTTCTTATTTAACCATCTCTATTAATGATATTAATGATATGAATGTTTTCTTATTTAACCATCTCTATTAATGATATGAATGTTTTCTTATTTAACCATGTCTGTTAATGATATGAATGTTTTCTTATTTAACCATGTCTGTTAATGATATGAATGTTTTCTTATTTAACCATCTCTATTAATGATATGAATGTTTTCTTATTTAACCATGTCTGTATTAATGATATGAATGTTTTCTTATTTAACCATCTCTATTAATGATATGAATGTTTTCTTATTTAACCATCTCTATTAATGATATGAATGTTTTCTTATTTAACCATCTCTATTAATGATATGAATGTTTTCTTATTTAACCATCTCTATTAATGATATGAATGTTTTCTTATTTAACCATCTCTATTAATGATATGAATGTTTTCTTATTTAACCATCTCTATTAATGATATGAATGTTTTCTTATTTAACCATCTCTATTAATGATATGAATGTTTTCTTATTTAACCATGTCTATTAATGATATGAATGTTTTCTTATTTAACCATCTATTAATGATATGAATGTTTTCTTATTTAACCATCTCTATTAATGATATGAATGTTTTTCTTATTTAACCATCTCTATTAATGATATGAATGTTTTCTTATTTAACCATCTCTATTAATGATATGAATGTTTTCTTATTTAACCATCTCTATTAATGATATGAATGTTTTCTTATTTAACCATCTCTATTAATGATATGAATGTTTTCTTATTTAACCATCTCTATTAATGATATGAATGTTTTCTTATTTAACCATCTCTATTAATGATATGAATGTTTTCTAATTTAACCATCTCTATGAATGATATGAATGGTTTCTATGAACCCATCCCTGGTAAAGATATGAATGTTTTCTTATTTAACCATCTCTATTAATGATATGAATGTTTTCTTATTTAACCATCTCTGTTAATGATATGAATGTTTTCTTATTTAACCATCTCTATTAATGATATGAATGTTTTCTTATTTAACCATCTCTATTAATGATATGAATGTTTTCTTATTTAACCATCTCTATTAATGATATGAATGTTTTTATTTAACCATCTCTATTAATGATATGAATGTTTTCTTATTTAACCATGTCTATTAATGATATGAATGTTTTCTTATTTAACCATCTCTGTTAATGATATGAATGTTTTCTTATTTAACCATCTCTATTAATGATATGAATGTTTTCTTATTTAACCATCTCTATTAATGATATGAATGTTTTCTTATTTAACCATCTCTATTAATGATATGAATGTTTTCTTATTTAACCATCTCTATTAATGATATGAATGTTTTCTTATTTAACCATGTCTATTAATGATATGAATGTTTTCTTATTTAACCATCTCTATTAATGATATGAATGTTTTCTTATTTAACCATCTCTATTAATGATATGAATGTTTTCTTATTTAACCATCTCTATTAATGATATGAATGTTTTCTTATTTAACCATCTCTATTAATGATATGAATGTTTTCTTATTTAACCATCTCTATTAATGATATGAATGTTTTCTTATTTAACCATCTCTATTAATGATATGAATGTTTTCTTATTTAACCATCTCTGTTAATGATGTGAATGTTTTCTTATTTAACCATCTCTGTTAATGATATGAATGTTTTCTTATTTAACCATCACTATTAATGATATGAATGTTTTCTTATTTAACCATCTCTTTTTATGATATGAATGTTTTCTTATTTAACCATCTATTAATGATATGAATGTTTTCTTATTTAACCATCTCTATTAATGATATGAATGCTTTCTTAATTAACCATGTCTATTAATGATATGAATGTTTTCTTATTTTTCCCTCTCTGTTAATGATATGAATGTTTTCTTATTTAGCCATCTCTATTAATGATATGCATGTTTTCTTATTTAACCATCTCTGTTAATGATATCAATGTTTTCTTATTTAACCATCTCTATTAATGATATGAATGTTTTCTTATTTATCCATCTCTATTAATGATATGAATTTTTTCTTATTTAACCATCTCTATTAATGATATGGATGCTTTCTTATTTAACCATCTATATTAATGATATGATATTTTCTTATTTAACCATGATATGAATGTTTTCTTATTTAACCTCTATTAATGATATGAATGTTTTCTTATTTAACCATCTCTATTAATGATATGAATGTTTTCTTATTTAACCATCTCTATTAATGATATGAATGTTTTCTTATTTAACCATCTCTATTAATGATATGAATGTTTTCTTATTTAACCATCTCTGTTAATGATATGAATGTTTTCTTATTTAACCATCTCTATTAATGATATGAATGTTTTCTTATTTAACCATCTCTATTAATGATATGAATGTTTTCTTATTTAACCATCTCTATTAATGATATGAATGTTTTCTTATTTAACCATCTCTATTAATGATATGAATGTTTTCTTATTTAACCATATCTGTTTATGATATGAATGTTTTCTTATTTAACCATCTCTATTAATGATATGAATGTTTTCTTATTTAACCATATCTATTAGTGATATGAATGTTTTCTTATTTAACCATTTAATGATATGCTATTAATGTTTTCTTATTTAACCATCTCTGTTAATGATATGAATGTTTTCTTATTTAACCATCTCTATTAATGATATGAATGTTTTCTTATTTAACCATTTCTGTTAATGATATGAATGTTTTCTTATTTAACCATCTCTATTAATGATATGAATGTTTTCTTATTGAACCATCTCTATTAATGATATGAATGTTTTCTTATTTAACCATCTCTATTAATTATATGAGTGTTTTCTTATTTAACCATGTCTGTTAATGATATGGATGTTTTCTTAATGATATGAATGTTTTCTTATTTAACCATCTCTATTAATGATATGAATGTTTTCTTATTTAACCATCTCTATTAATGATATGAATGTTTTCTTATTTAACCATCTCTGTTAATGATGTGAATGTTTTCTTATTTAACCATGTCTGTTAATGTTTCCTTATTTAACCATCTCTATTAATGATATGAATGCTTTCTTAATTAACCATGTCTATTAATGATATGAATGTTTTCTTATTTAACCATCGCTATTAATGATATGAATGTTTTCTTATTTAACCATCTCTATTAATGATATGAATTTTTTCTTATTTAACCATCTCTATTAATCATATGAATGTTTTCTTATTTAACATGTCTGTTAATGATATGAATGTTTTCTTATTTAACCATCTCTATTAATGATATGAATGTTTTCTTATTTAACCATCTCTATTAATGATATGAATGTTTTCTTATTTAACCATCTCTATTAATGATATGAATGTTTTCTTATTTAACCATCTCTATTAATGATATGAATGTTTTCTTATTTAACCATCTCTATTAATGATATGATATGAATGTTTTCTTATTTAACCATCTCTATTAATGATATGAATGTTTTCTTATTTAACCATCTCTATTAATGATATGAATGTTTTCTTATTTAACCATCTCTATTAATGATATGAAGGTTTTCTTATTTAAGCATTTCTATTAATGATATGCATGTTTTCTTATTTAACCATGTCTGTTAATGATATGAATGTTTTCTTCTTTAACGATATCTGTTAATGATATGAACGTTTTCTTATTTAACCATCTCTATTAATGATATGAATGTTTTCTTATTTAACAATCTTTATTAATGATATGAATGTTTTCTTATTTAACCATCTCTATTAATGATATGAATGTTTTCTTATTTAACCATCTGTATTAATGATATGAGTGTTTTCTTATTTAACCATCTCTATTAATGATATGAATGTTTTCTTATTTAACCATCTCTATTAATGATATGAATGTTTTCTTATTTAACCATCTCTATTAATGATATGAATGTTTTCTTATTTAACCATCTCTATTAATGATATGAATGTTTTCTTATTTAACCATCTCTATTAATGATATGAATGTTTTCTTATTTAACCATCTCTATTAATGATATGAATGTTTTCTTATTTAACCATCTCTATTAATGATATGAATGTTTTCTTATTTAACCATCTCTATTAATGATATGAATGTTTTCTTATTTAACCATCTCTATTAATGATATGAATGTTTTCTTATTTAACCATCTCTATTAATGATATGAATGTTTTCTTATTTAACCATGTCTGTTAATGATATGAATGTTTTCTTATTTAACCATCTCTATTAATGATATGAATGTTTTCTTATTTAACCATCTCTATTAATGATATGAATGTTTTCTTATTTAACCATCTCTATTAATGATATGAATGTTTTCTTATTGAACCATCTCTATTAATGATATGAATGTTTTCTTATTTAACCATCTCTATTAATGATATGAATGCTTTCTTATTTAACCATATCTATTAATGATATGAATATTTTGTTATTTAACCATCTCTGTTATTAATGATATGAATGTTTTCTTATTTATTTAACCATCTATTAATGATATGAATGTTTTCTTATTTAACCATGTCTGTTAATGATATGAATGTTTTCTTATTTAACCATCTCTATTTATGATATGAATGTTTTCTTATTTAACCATCTCTGTTAATGATATGAATGTTTTCTTATTTAACCATCCCTATTAATGATAAGAATGTTTTCTTATTTAACCATCTCTGTTAATGATACCAATGTTTTCTTATTTAACCATCTCTATTAATGATATGAATGTTTTTTATTTAACTATCTCTATTAGTGATATGAATGTTTTCTTATTTAACCATGTCTGTTAATGATATGAATGTTTTCTTATTTAACCATCTCTATTAATGATATGGATGTTTTTTATTTAACCATCTCTATTAATGATATGAATGTTTTCTTATTTAACCATCTCTATTAATGATATGAATGTTTTCTTATTTAACCATCTCTATTAATGATATGAATGTTTTCTTATTTAACCATCTCTATTAATGATATGAATGTTTTCTTATTTAACCATCTCTATTAATGATATGAATGTTTTCTTATTTAACCATCTCTATTAATGATATGAATGTTTTCTTATTTAACAATCTTTATTAATGATATGAATGTTTTCTTATTTAACCATCTCTATTAATGATATGAATGTTTTCTTATTTAACCATCTGTATTAATGATATGAGTGTTTTCTTATTTAACCATCTCTGTTAATGATATGAATGTTTTCTTATTTAACCATCTCTATTAATGATATGAATGTTTTCTTATTTAACCATCTCTATTAATGATATGAATGTTTTCTTATTTCTTATTTAACCATCTCTATTAATGATATGAATGTTTTCTTATTTAACCATTTCTGTTAATGATATGAATGTTTTCTTATTTATGAATGTTTTCTTATTTAACAATCTCTATTAATGATATGAATGTTTTCTTATTTAACCATCTCTGTTAATGATATGAATGCTTTCTTATTTAACCATCTCTATTAATGATATGAATGTTTTCTTATTTAACCATCTCTATTAATGATATGAATGTTTTCTTATTTAACCATCTCTATTAATGATATGAATGTTTTCTTATTGAACCATCTCTATTAATGATATGAATGTTTTCTTATTTAACCATCTCTATTAATGATATGAATGTTTTCTTATTTAACCATCTGTTAATGATATGAATGTTTTCTTATTTAACCATCTCTATTTATGATATGAATGTTTTCTTATTTAACCATCTCTGTTAATGATATGAATGTTTTCTTATTTAACCATCTCTATTAATGATATGAATGTTTTCTTATTTAACCATGTCTAATAATGATATGAATGTTTTCTTATTTAACCATCACTATTAATGATATGAATGTTTTCTTATTTAACCATCTCTGTTAATTATATGAATGCTTTCTTATTTAACCATCTCTTTTTATGATATGAATGTTTTCTTATTTAACCATTTCTGTTAATGATATGACTTTTTTCTTATTTAACCTTCTATGTTAATGATATGAATGTTTTCTTATTTAACCATCTCTATTAATGATATGAATGTTTTCTTATTTAACCATCTCTATTAATGATATGAATGTTTACTTATTTAATCATCTCTATTAATGATTTGAATGCTTTCTTATTTAACCATGTCTGATATGCATGTTTTCTTATTTAACCATGTCTATTAATGATATGAATGTTTTCTTATTTAATCATCTCTATTAATGATATGAATGTTTTCTTATTTAACCATCTCTATTAATGATATGAATGTTTTCTTATTTAACCATCTCTATTAATGATATGAATGTTTTCTTATTTAACCATCTCTATTAATGATATGAATGTTTTCTTATTTAACCATCTCTATTAATGATATGAATGTTTTCTTATTTAACCATCTCTATTAATGATATGAATGTTTTCTTATTTAACCATCTCTATTAATGATATGAATGTTTTCTTATTTAACCATCTCTATTAATGATATGAATGTTTTCTTATTTAACCATCTCTATTAATGATATGAATGTTTTCTTATTTAACCATCTCTATTAATGATATGAATGTTTTCTTATTTAACCATGTCTATTAATGATATGAATGTTTTCTTATTTAACCATCTCTATTAATGATATGAATGTTTTCTTATTTAACCATCTCTATTAATGATATGAATGTTTTCTTATTTAACTATCTCTATTTATGATATGAATGTTTTCTTATTTAACCATCTCTATTAATGATATAAATGTTTTCTTATTTAACCATGTCTGTTAATGATATGAATTTTTTCTTATATAACCATCTCTATTAATGATATGAACGGTTTCTTATTTAACCATCTCTATTAATGATATGAATGTTTTCTTATTTAACCTTGTCTGTTAATGACATGAATGTTTTCTTATTTAACCATGTCTGTTAATGATATGAATGTTTTCTTATTTAACCATCTCTATTAATGATATAAATGTTTTCTTATTTAACCATGTCTGTTAATGATATGAATTTTTTCTTATATAACCATCTCTATTAATGATATGAATGTTTTATTATTTAGCCATCTCTATTAATGATATGAATGTTTGCTTATTTAACCATGTCTGTTAATGATATGAATGTTTTCTTATTTAACCATCTCTATTTATGATATGAATGTTTTCTTATTTAACCATGTCTCTATTAATGATAAGAATGTTTTGTTATTTAACCATCTCTGTTAATGATATGAATGTTTTCTTATTTAACCATCTCTATTAATGATTTGAATGTTTTCTTATTTAACCATCTCTGTTTATGAAATGAATGTTTTCTTATTTAACCATCTCTGTTAATGATATGATTTTTTTCTTATTTAACCATCTCTATTAATTATATGAATGTTTTCTTATTTATCCATCTCTATTAATGATATGAATGTTTTCTTATTTAACCATCTCTGTTAATGATATCAATGTTTACTTATTTACCCATGTCTACTAATGATATGAATAGTTTCGTATTTGACAGTGTCTATTAATGATGTGAATGTTTTCTTATTTAACCATCTCTGTTAATGATATGAATGTTTTCTTATTTAACCATCTTTATTAATGATATGAATGTTTTCTTATTTAACCATCTCTATTAATGATATGAATGTTTTCTTATTTAACCATCTCTATTATTGATATGAATGTTTTTTTATTTAACCATGTCTATTAATTATATGAATATTTTCTTATTTAACCATCTCTATTAATGATATGAATGTTTTCTTATTTTACCATGTCTTAATGATATGAATGTTTTCTTATTTAACCATCTCTATTAATTATATGAATATTTTCTTATTTAACCATCTCTATTAATGATATGAATGTTTTCTTATTTTACCATGTCTGTTAATGATATGAATGTTTTCTTATTTAACCATCTCTATTAATGATATGAATGTTTTCTTATTTAACAGTCTCTATTAATGATATGAATGTTTTCTTATTTAACCATCTCTATTAATGATATGAATGTTTTCTTATTTAACCATCTCTATTAATGATATGAATGTTTTCTTATTTAACCATGCCTTTTAATGATATGAATGTTTTCTTATTTAACCATGTCTGTTAATGATATGAATGTTTTCTTATTTAACAGTCTCTATTAATGACATGAATGTTTTCTTATTTAACCATGTCTGTTAATGACATGAATGTTCTCTTATTGCACCATCTCTATTAATGATATGAATGTTTTCTTAGTTAACCATCTCTATTAACTATATGAGTGTTTTCTTATTTAACCATCTCTATTAATGATATGAATGTTTTCTTATTTAACCATCTCTATTAATGATATGAATGTTTTCTTATTTAACCATCTCTGTTAATGATATGAATGTTTTCTTATTTAACCATCTCTATTAATGATATGAATGTTTTCTTATTTAACCATCTCTATTTATGATATGAATGTTTTCTTATTTAACCATCTCTGTTAATGATATGAATGTTTTCTTATTTAACCATCCCTATTACTGATAAGAATGTTTTCTTATTTAACCATCTGTTAATCATGTGAATGTTTTCTTATTTAACCATGTCTGTTAATGATATGAATGTTTTCTTATTTAACCATCTCTATTAATGATTTGAATGTTTTCTTATTTAACCATGTCTGTTAATGATATGAATGTTTTCTTATTTAACCATCTCTGTTAATGATATGAATGTTTTCTTATTTAACCATCTCTATTAATGATATGAATGTTTTCTTATTTAACCATCTCTGTTAATCATGTGAATATTTTCTTATTTAACCATCTTTATTAATGATATGAATGTTTTCTTATTTAACAATCTCTATTAATGATATGAATGTTTTCTTATTTAACCATCTCTATTAATGATATGAATGTTTTCTTATTTAACCATCTCTGTTAATGATATGAATGTTTTCTTATTTTACCATCTCTATTAATGATATGAATGCTTTCTTATTTAACCATCTCTGTTAATGATGTGAATGCTTTCTTATTTAACCATCTCTATTAATGATATGAATGTTTTCTTATTTAACCATTATTTAACCATCTCTATTAATGATATGAATGTTTTCTTATTTAACCATCTCTATTAATGATATGAATGTTTTCTTATTTAAGCATCTCTATTAATGATATGAATGTTTCCTTATTTAACCATCTCTATTAATGATATGAATGTTTTCTTATTTAACCATCTCTGTTAATGATGTGAATGTTTTCTTATTTAACCATGTCTGTTAATGATATGAATGTTTCCTTATTTAACCATCTCTGTTAATGATGTGAATGTTTTCTTATTTAACCATGTCTGTTAATGTTTCCTTATTTAACCATCTCTATTAATGATATGAATGTTTTCTTATTTAACCATCTCTATTAATGATGTGAATGTTTTCTTATTTAACCATGTCTGTTAATGTTTCCTTATTTAACCATCTCTATTAATGATATGAATGCTTTCTTAATTAACCATGTCTATTAATGATATGAATGTTTTCTTATTTAACCATCGCTATTAATGATATGAATGTTTTATTATTTAACCAAGTCTCTTAATGATATGAATGCTATCTTAATTAACCATCTCTGTTACTGATATGAATGTATTCTTATTTAACCATCTCTATTAATGATATGAATGTTTTCTTATTTAACCATCTCTATTAATGATATGAATGTTTTCTTATTTAACCATCTCTATTAATGATATGAATGTTTTCTTATTTAACCATCTCTATTAATGATATGAATGTTTTCTTATTTAACCATCTCTATTAATGATATGAATGTTTTCTTATTTAACCATGTCTGTTAATGATATGAATGTTTTCTTATATAACCATCTCTATTAATGATATGAATGTTTTCTTATTTAACCATCTCTATTAATGATATGAATGTTTTCTTATTTAACCATCTCTATTAATGATATGAATGTTTTCTTATTTAACCATCTCTATTAATGATATGAATGTTTTCTTATTTAACCATCTCTGTTAATGATATGAATGTTTTCTTATTTAACCATCTATTAATGATATGAATGTTTTCTTATTTAACCATCTCTATTAATGATATGAATGTTTTCTTATTAAACCATCTCTATTAATGATATGAATGTTTTCTTATTTAACCATCTCTATTAATGATATGAATGTTTTCTTATTTAACCATGTCTGTTAATGATATGAATGTTTTCTTATTTAACCATCTCTATTAATGATATGAATGTTTTCTTATTTAACCATCTCTATTAATGATATTAATGTTTCCTTATTTAACCATCTCTATTAATGACATGAATGTTTTCTTATTTAACCATGTCTGTTAATGATATGAATGTTTTCTTATTTAACCATCTCTGTTAATCATATGAATGTTTTCTTATTTAACCATCTCTGTTAATGATATGAATGTTTTCTTATTTAACCATCTCTATTAATGATATGAATGTTTTCTTATTTAACCATGTCTGTTAATGATATGAATGTTTTCTTATTTAACCATCTCTATTAATGATATGAATGTTTTCTTATTTAACCATCTCTATTAATGATATGAATGTTTTCCTATTTAAACATATATGTTAATGATATGAATGTTTTCTTATTTATCCATCTCTATTAATGATATGAATGTTTTCTTATTTAACCATCTCTCTTAATGATACCAATGTTTTCTTATTTAACAATTTCTATTAAGGATTTGAATGTTTTCTTATTTAACCATCTCTATTAATGATATGAATGTTTTCTTATTTAACCATCTCTATTAATTATATGAATGTTTTCTTATTTAACCATGTCTGTTAATGATATGAATGTTTTCTTATTTAACCATCTCTATTAATGATATGAATGTTTTCTTATTTAACCATCTCTATTAATGATATGAATGTTTTCTTATTTAACCATCTCTATTAATGATATGAATGTTTTCTTATTTAACCATGTCTGTTAATGATATGAATGTTTTATTATTTAACCATCTCTATTTATGATATGAATGTTTTTTTATTTAACCATGCCTATTTATGATATAAATGTTTTCTTATTTAACCATGTCTGTTAATGATATGAATGTTTTCTTATTTAACCATCTCTGTTAATGATATGAATGTTTTCTTATTTAACCATCTCTGTTAATGATATGAATGTTTTCTTCTTTAACCATCTCTGTTTATGATATGAATGTTTTCTTATTTAACCATCTCTGTTAATGATATTCATGTTTTTTTATTTAACCATGTCTAATAATGATATGAATGTTTTCTTATTTAACGATCTCTGTCGATGATATGAATGTTTTCTTATTTAACCATCACTATTAATGATATGAATGTTTTCTTATTTAACCATGTATGTTAATGATATGAGTGTTTTCATATTTAACCATCTCTATTAATGATATGAATGTTTTCTTATTTAACCATGCCTTTTAATGATATGAATGTTTTCTTATTTAACCATCTCTATTAATGATATGAATGTTTTCTTATTTAACCATCTCTGTTAATGATATGAAGGTTTTCTTATTTTACCATCTCTATTAATGATATGAATGTTTTCTTATTTAACCATCTCTATTAATGATATGAATGTTTTCTTATTTAACCATCTCTATTAATTATATGAATGTTTTCTTATTTAACCATTTCTGTTAATGATATGAGGGTGTTCTTATTTAACCATCTCTATTAATGATATGAACGTTTTCTTATTTAACCATCTCTATTAATGATATGAATGTTTTGTTATTTAACCATCTCTGTTAATGATATGAATGTTTTCTTATTTAACCATCTCTATTAATGATATGAATGTTTTCTTATTTAACCATCTCTATTAATGATATGAATGTTTTCTTATTTAACCATATCTGTTTATGATATGAATGTTTTCTTATTTAACCATCTCTATTAATGATATGAATGTTTTATTTAACCATCTCTATTAATGATATGAATGTTTTCTTATTTAACCATCTCTATTAATGATATGAATGTTTTCTTATTTAACCATCTCTATTAATGATATGAATGTTTTCTTATTTAACCATCTCTATTAATGATATGAATGTTTTCTTATTTAACCATCTCTATTAATGATATGAATGTTTTCTTATTTAACCATCTCTATTAATGATATGAATGTTTTCTTATTTAACCATGTCTATTAATGATATGAATGTTTTCTTATTTAACCATGTCTGTTAATGATATGAATGCTTTCTTATTTAACCATCTCTATTAATGATATGAATGTTTTCTTATTTCACCATCTCTCTTAATGATATGAATGTTTTCTTATTTAACCATCTCTATTAATGATATGAATGTTTTCTTATTTAACCATCTCTATTAATGATATGAATGTTTTCTTATTTAACAATCTCTATTAATGATATGAATGCTTTCTTATTTGACCATATCTATTAATGATATGAATGTTTTCTTATTTAACCATCTCTATTAATGATATGAATGTTTTCTTATTTAACCATCTCTGTTAATCATGTGAATATTTTCTTATTTAACCATGTCTGTTAATGATATGAATGTTTTCTTTATTAACCATCTCTATTAGTGATATGAATGTTTTCTTATTTAACCATCTCTGTTAATGATATGAATGTTTTCTTATTTAACCATCTCTGTTAATGATATGAATGTTTTCTTATTTAACCATCTCTGTTAATGATATGAATGTTTTCTTATTTAACCATCTCTATTAATGATTTGAATGTTTTCTTATTTAACTATCTCTATTAATGACATGAATGTTTTCTTATTTAACCATGTCTGTTAATTATATGAATGTTTTCTTATTTAACCATCTCTATTAATGATATGAATGTTTTCTTATTTAACCATCTCTATTAATGATATGAATGTTTTCTTATTTAACCATCTCTGTTAATGATATGAATGTTTTCTTATTTAACCATCTCTATTAATGATATGAATGTTTTCTTATTTAACCATCTCTATTAATGATATGAATGTTTTCTTATTTAACCATCTCTATTAATGATATGAATGTTTTCTTATTTAACCATCTCTATTAATGATATGAATGTTTTCTTATTTAACCATCTCTATTAATGATATGAATGTTTTCTTATTTAACCATGTCTGTTAATGATATGAATGTTTTCTTATTTAACCATCTCTATTAATGATATTAATGTTTTCATATTTAACCATCTCTATTAATGATATGAATGTTTTCTTATTTAACCATCTCTATTAATGATATGAATGTTTTCTTATTTAACCATCTCTATTAATGATATGAATGTTTTTTATTTAACCATCTCTATTAATGATATGAATGTTTTCTTATTTAACCATCTCTGTTAATGATATGAATGTTTTCTTATTTAACCATCTCTATTAATGATATGAATGTTTTCTTATTTAACCATCTCTATTAATGACATGAATGTTTTCTTATTTTACCATGTCTGTTAATGATATGAATGTTTTCTTATTTAACTATATCTGTTAATGATATGAATGTTTTCTTACTTAGCCATCTCTGTTAATGATATGAATGTTTTGTTATTTAACCATCTCTATTAATGATATGAATGTTTTCTATTTAACCATCTCTGTTAATGATATGAATGTTTTCTTATTTAACCATCACTATTAATGATATGAATGTTTTCTTATTTAACCATCTCTTTTTATGATATGCATGTTTTCTTATTTAGCCATCTCTGTTAATTATATGAACGTTTTCTTATTTAACCATCTCTATTAATGATATGAATGGTTTGTTATTTAACCATCTCTATTAATGATATGAATGTTTTCTTATTTAACCATGTCTGTTAATGATATGCATGTTTTCTTATTGAACCATCTCTATTAATGATATGAATGTTTTCTTATTTAACCATCTCTATTAATGATATGAATGCTTTCTTATTTAACCATTTCTATTAATGATATGAATGTTTTCTTATTTAACCATCTCTATTAATGATATGAATGTTTTCTTATTTAACCAAGTCTCTTAATGATATGAACGGTTTCTTATTTAACCATCTCTATTAATGATATGAATGTTTTCTTATTTAACCTTGTCTGTTAATGACATGAATGTTTTCTTATTTAACCATGTCTGTTAATGATATGAAGGTTTTCTTATTTAAGCATTTCTATTAATGATATGCATGTTTTCTTATTTAACCATGTCTGTTAATGATATGGATGTTTTCTTCTTTAACCATATATGTTATTGATATGAATGTTTTCTTATTTAACAATCTTTATTAATGATATGAATGTTTTCTTATTTAACCATCTCTATTAATGATATGAATGTTTTCTTATTTAACCATCTGTATTAATGATATGAATGTTTTCTTATTTAACCATCTGTATTAATGATATGAGTGTTTTCTTATTTAACCATGTCTGTTAATGATATGAACGTTTTCTTATTTAACCATCTCTATTAATGATATGAATGTTTTCTTATTTAACCATCTCTGTTAATGATATGAATGTTTTCTTATTTAACCATCCCTATTACTGATATGAATGTTTTCTTATTTAACCATCTCTGTTAATTATATGAATGCTTTCTTATTTAACCATCTCTTTTTATGATATGAATGTTTTCTTATTTAACCATCTCTATTAATGATATGAATGTTTTTTTATTTAACCATGTCTATTAATGATATGAATGTTTTCTTGTTAAACCATGTCTGTTAATGATATGAATGTTTTCTTATTTAACCATCTGTATTAATGATATGAATGTTTTCTTATTTAACAATCTCTATTAATGATATGAATGTTTTCTTATTTAACCATCTCTGTTAATGATATGAATGTTTTCTTATTTAACCATCTCTATTAATGATATGCTCTGTTAATTATATGAATGTTTTCTTATTTAGCCATCTCTGTTAATGATATGAATGTTTTCTTATTTAACCATCTCTATTAATGATATGAATGTTTTCTTATTTAACCATCTCTGTTAATGATATGAATGTTTTCTTATTTAACCATCACTATTAATGATATGAATGTTTTCTTATTTAACCATCTCTGTTAATGATATGAATGTTTTCTTATTTAACCATCTCTGTTAATGATATGAATGTTTTCTTATTTAACCATCTCTGTTAATGATATGAATGTTTTCTTATTTAACCATCTCTATTAATGATATGAATGTTTTCTTATTTAACCATCTCTATTAATGATATGAATGTTTCCTTATTTAACCATGTCTATTAATGATATGAATGTTTTCTTATTTAACCATCTCTATTAATGATATGAATGTTTTCTTATTTAACCATGTCTATTAATGATATGAATGTTTTCTTATTTAACCATCTCTGTTAATGATATGAATGTTTTCTTATTTAACCATCTCTATTAATGACATGAATGTTTTCTTATTTAACCATCTCTGTTAATGATATTCATGTTTTCTTATTTAACCATCTATTAATGATATGAATGGTTTCTTATTTAACCATCTCTATTAATGATATGAATGTTTTCTTATTTAACCATCTCTATTAATGATATAAATGTTTTCTTATTTAACCATGTCTGTTAATGATATGAATTTTTTCTTATATAACCATCTCTATTAATGATATGAATGTTTTCTTATTTAGCCATGTCGTCTGTTAATGATATGAATTTTTTTTATTTAACTATGTCTGTTAATGATATGAATGTTTTATTTAACCATCACTATTAATGATATGAATGTTTTCTTATTTAACCATCTCTGTTAATGATATGAATGTTTTCTTATTTAACCATTTCTATTAATGATATGCATGTTTTCTTATTTAACCATGTCTGTTAATGATATGAACGTTTTCTTATTTAACCATCTCTATTAATGATATGAATGTTTTATTTAACCATGCCTATTTATGATATAAATGTTTTCTTATTTAACCATATCTGTTTATGATATGAATGTTTTCTTATTTAACCATCTCTATTAATGATATGAATGTTTTCTTATTTAACCATATCTATTAATGATATGAATGTTTTCATATTTAACCATGTCTGTTAATGATATGAATGTTTTCTTATTTAACCATATCTATTAATGATATGAATGTTTTCTTATTTAACCATCTTTTTTAATGATATGAATGTTTGCTTATTTACCCATGTCTGTTAATGATATGAATGTTTGCTTATTTAACCCTCTCTGTTAATGATATGAATATTTTCTTATTTAACCATCTCTGCTAATGATATGAATATATTCTTCTTTAACAATCTCTGTTTATGATATGAATGTTTTCTTATTTAACCATCTCTATTAATGATATGAATGTTTTGTTATTTTACCATCTCTGTTAATGATATGAATGTTTTCTTATTTAACCATCTCTATTAATGATTTGAATGTTTTCTTATTTAACGATCTCTGTCGATGATATGAATGTTTTCTTATTTAACCATCACTATTAATGATATGAATGTTTTCTTATTTAACCATCTCTGTTAATGATATGAATGTTTCCTTATTTAACCATCTCTATTAATGATATGAATGTTTTCTTATTTAACCATGTATGTTAATGATATGAATGTTTTCTTATTTAACCATGTCTGTTAATGATATGAATGTTTTCTTATTTAACCATCTCTATTAATGATATGAATGTTTTCTTATTTAACCGTGTCTGTTAATGATATGAATGTTTCCTTATTTAACCATCTCTATTAATGATATGAATGTTTTCTTATTTAACCATCTCTGTTAATGATGTGAATGCTTTCTTATTTAACCATGTCTGTTAATGATATGAATGTTTCCTTATTTAACCATCTCTATTAATGATATGAATGTTTTCTTATTTAACCATGTCTGTTAATGATATGAATGTTTTCTTATTTAACCATCTCTGTTAATGATATGAATGTTTTCTTATTTAACCATCTCTATTAATGATATGAATGTTTTCTTATTTAACCATCTCTGTTAATGATATGAATGTTTTCTTATTTAACCATCTCTATTAATGATTTGAATGTTTTCTTATTTAACCTTGTCTGTTAATGATATGAATGTTTTCTTATTTAACCATCTCTATTAATGATATGAATGTTTTCTTATTTAACAATCTCTATTAATGATATGAATGCT
Source organism: Protopterus annectens (assembly GCF_019279795.1). Classification (NCBI taxonomy): domain Eukaryota; kingdom Metazoa; phylum Chordata; order Ceratodontiformes; family Protopteridae; genus Protopterus; species Protopterus annectens. The sequence goes on from NC_056737.1 coordinate 1,248,350,092, forward strand.
TTCTTATTTAACCATATCTATTAATGATATGAATGTTTTCTTATTTAACCATCTTTTTTAATGATATGAATGTTTGCTTATTTAACCCTCTCTGTTAATGATATGAATGTTTTCTTATTTAACCATCTCTGTTAATGATATGAATGTTTTCTTATTTAACCATCTCTATTAATGATTTGAATGTTTTCTTATTTAACCTTGTCTGTTAATGATATGAATGTTTTCTTATTTAACCATCTCTATTAATGATTTGAATGTTTTCTTATTTAACCATCTCTATTAATGACATGAATGTTTTCTTATTTAACCATGTCTGTTAATGATATGAAGGTTTTCTTATTTAACCATCTATGTTAATGATATGAATGTTTTCTTATTTAACCATCTCTATTAATGATATAAATGTTTTCTTATTTAACCATGTCTGTTAATGATATGAATTTTTTCTTATATAACCATCTCTATTAATGATATGAATGTTTTCTTATTTAGCCATCTCTATTAATGATATGAATGTTTTCTTATTTAACTATGTCTGTTAATGATATGAATGTTTTCTTATTTAACCATTTCTATTAATGATATGCATGTTTTCTTATTTAACCATGTCTGTTAATGATATGAACGTTTTCTTATTTAACCATCTCTATTAATGATATGAATGTTTTCTTATTTAACCATCTCTATTAATGATATGAATGTTTTCTTATTTAACCATGTCTGTTAATGATATGAATGTTTTCTTATTTAACCATCTCTATTAATGATATGAATGTTTTCTTATTTAACCATCTATTTTAATGATATGAATGTTTGCTTATTTAACCATATCTGTTAATGATATGAATATTTTCTTATTTAATCATCTTTATTAATGACATGAATGTTTTCTTATTTAACCATGTCTGTTAATGATTTGAATGTTTTCTTATTTAACCCTGTCTGTTAATGATATGAATGTTTTATTTAACCATCTCTATTAATGATATGAATGTTTCCTTATTTAACCATGTCTGTTAATGATATGTATGTTTTCTTATTTAACAATCTCTATTAATGATATGAATGTTTTCTTATTTAACCATTACTGTTAATGATATGAATGTTTTCTTATTTAACCATCTCTATTAATGATATGAATGCTTTCTTATTTAACCATTTCTATTAATGATATGAATGTTTTCTTATTTAACCATGTTTTTTGATGATATGAATGTTTGCTTTTTAAACCATGTCTGTTGATGATATGAATGTTTTATTATTTAACCATCTCTATTAATGATATGAATGTTTTCTTATTTAACCATCTCTATTAATGATATGAATGTTTTCTTATTTAACCATCTCTATTAATGATATGAATGTTTTCTTATTTAACCATCTCTATTAATGATATGAATGTTTTCTTATTTAACCATCTCTATTAATGATATGAATGTTTTCTTATTTAACCATCTCTATTAATGATATGAATGTTTTCTTATTTAACCATCTCTATTAATGATATGAATGTTTTCTTATTTAACCATCTCTATTAATGATATGAATGTTTTCTTATTTAACCATCTCTATTAATGATATGAATGTTTTCTTATTTAACCATCTCTATTAATGATATGAATGTTTTCTTATTTAACCATCTCTGTTAATGATATGAATGTTTTCTTATTTAACCATCTCTATTAATGATATGAATGTTTTCTTATTTAACCATCTCTATTAATGATATGAATGTTTTCTTATTTAACCATCTCTATTAATGATATGAATGTTTTTTTATTTAACCATCTCTGTTAATGATATGAATGTTTTCTTATTTAGCCATCTCTGTTAATGATATGCATGTTTTCTCATTTAACCATCTCTATTAATGATATGAATGTTTTCTTATTTAACCATCTCTATTAATGATATGAATGTTTTCTTATTTAACCATCTCTATTAATGATATGAATGTTTTCTTATTTAACCATCTCTATTAATGATATGAATGTTTTCTTATTTAACCGTGTCTGTTAATGATATGAATGTTTTCTTATTTAACCATCTCTATTAATGATATGAATGTTTTCTTATTTAACCATCTCTATTAATGATATGAATGTTTTCTTATTTAACCATGTTTTTTAATGATATGAATGTTTTCTTATTTAACCATCTCTATTAATGATATGAATGCTTTCTTAATTAACCATGTCTATTAATGATATGAATGTTTTCTTATTTAACCATCTCTATTAATGATATGAATGTTTTCTTATTTAACCATCTGTATTAATGATATGAACGTTTTCTTATTTAACCATCTCTATTAATGATATGAACGGTTTCTTATTTAACCATCTCTATTAATGATATAAATGTTTTCTTATTTAACCATGTCTGTTAATGATATGAATTTTTTCTTATATAACCATCTCTATTAATGATATGAATGTTTTCTTATTTAACCATCTCTATTAATGATATGAATGTTTTCTTATTTAACCATCTGTATTAATGATATGAGTGTTTTCTTATTTAACCATGTCTGTTAATGATATGAATGTTTTCTTATTTAACCATCTCTATTAATGATATGAATGTTTTCTTATTTAACCATGTCTGTTAGTGATATGTATGTTTTCTTATTTAACCATCTCTATTAATGATATGAATGTTTTCTTATTTAACCATCTCTATTAATGATATGAATGTTTTTTTATTTAACCATCTCTATTAATGATATGAATGTTTTCTTATTTAACCATCTGTTAATGATATGAATGTTTTCTTATTTAACCATCTCTGTTAATGATATGAATGTTTTCTTATTTAACCATCTCTATTAATGATATGAATGTTTTCTTATTTAACCATCTCTATTAATGACATGAATGTTTTCTTATTTAACCATCTCTGTTAATGATATGAATGTTTTCTTATTTAACCATCTCTATTAATGATATGAATGTTTTCTTATTTAACCATCTCTATTAATGATATGAATGTTTTCTTATTTAACCATCTCTGTTAATGATATGAATGTTTTCTTATTTAACCATCTCTATTAATGATATGAATGTTTTCTTATTTAACCATCTCTATTAATGATATGAATGTTTTCTTATTTAACCATCTCTATTAATGATATGAATGTTTTCTTATTTAACCATCTCTATTAATGATATGAATGTTTTCTTATTTAACCATCTCTATTAATGATATGAATGTTTTCTTTTTTAACCATCTCTGTTAATGATATGAATGTTTTCTTATTTAACCATCTCTATTAATGATATGAATGTTTTCTTATTTAACCATCTCTATTAATGATATGAATGTTTTCTTATTTAACCATCTCTATTAATGATATGAATGTTTTCTTATTTAACCATCTCTATTAATGATATGAATGTTTTCTTATTTAACCATCTCTGTTAATGATATGAATGTTTTCTTTTTATCTTAATGATATGAATGTTTTCTTATTTAACCATCTCTATTAATGATATGAATGTTTTCTTATTTAACCATCACTATTAATGATATGAATGTTTTCTTATTTAACCATCTCTTTTTATGATATGAATGTTTTCTTATTTAACCATCTCTGTTAATGATATGAATGTTTTCCTATTTAACCATCTCTATTAATGATATGAATGTTTTCTTATTTAACCATCTCTGTTAATTATATGAATGCTTTCTTATTTAACCATCTCTTTTTATGATATGAATGTTTTCTTATTTAACCATCTCTGTTAATGATATAAATGTTTTCTTATTTATCCATCTCTATTAATGATATGAATTTTTTCTTATTTAACCATCTCTATTAATGATATGAATGTTTTCTTATTTCACCATGTCTTTTAATGATATGAATGTTTTCTTATTTAACCATCTCTATTAATGATATGGATGTTTTCTTATTTAACCATCTATATTAATGATATGAATGTTTTCTTATTTTACCATATCTTTTAATGATATGAAAGTTTTCTTATTTAACCATCTCTATTAATGATATGAATGTTTTCTTATTTAACCATCTCTATTAATGATATGAAAGTTTTCTTATTTAACCATCTCTATTAATGATATGAATGTTTTCTTATTTAACCATCTCTATTAATTATATGAATGTTTTCTTATTTAAGCATGTCTGTTAATGATATGGATGTTTTCTTATTTTACCATCTCTATTAATGATATGAATGTTTTCTTATTTAACCATGTCAGTTAATTATATGATTGTTTTCTTATTTAACCATCTCTGTTAATGATATGAATGTTTTCTATTTAACCATCTCTGTTAATGATATGAATGTTTTCTTATTTAACCATGTCTGTTAATGATATGCATGTTTTCTTATTTAGCCATCTCTGTTAATTATATGAACGTTTTCTTATTTAACCATCTCTATTAATGATATGAACGGTTTCTTATTTAACCATCTCTATTAATGATATGAATGTTTTCTTATTTAACCTTGTCTGTTAATGACATGAATGTTTTCTTATTTAACCATGTCTGTTAATGATATGAAGGTTTTCTTATTTAACCATCTATGTTAATGATATGAATGTTTTCTTATTTAACCATCTCTATTAATGATATAAATGTTTTCTTATTTAACCATGTCTGTTAATGATATGAATTTTTTTTATTTAACTATGTCTGTTAATGATATGAATGTTTTCTTATTTAACCATTTCTATTAATGATATGCATGTTTTCTTATTTAACCATGTCTGTTAATGATATGGATGTTTTCTTATTTAACGATATCTGTTAATGATATGAACGTTTTCTTATTTAACCATCTCTATTAATGATATGAATGTTTTATTTAACCATATATGTTATTGATATGAATGTTTTCTTATTTAACAATCTTTATTAATGATATGAATGTTTTCTTATTTAACCATGTCTTTTAATGATATGAATGTTTTCTTATTTAACCATGTCTGTTAATTATATGAATGTTTTCTTATTTAACCATCTCTATTAATGATATGAATGTTTTCTTATTTAACCATGTTGGTTAATCATATGAGTATTTTCTTATTTAACCATGTCTTTTAATGATCTGAACATTTTCTTATTTAACCATGTCTGTTAATGATATGAATGTTTTCTTATTTAACCATGTCTGTTAATGATATGAATGTTTTCTTATTTAACCATATTTGTTAATGACATGAATATTTTCTTATTTAACCATGTCTATTAATGATTTGAATGTTTTCTTATTTAACCATGTCTGTTAATGATATGAATGTTTTCTTATTTAACCATCTCTATTTATGATATGAATGTTTTCTTATTTAACCATGCCTATTAATGATATAAATGTTTTCTTATTTAACCATATCTGTTTATGATATGAATGTTTTCTTATTTAACCATCTCTACTAATGATATGAATGTTTTCTTATTTAACCATCTGTATTAATGATATGAGTGTTTTCTTATTTAACCTTGTCTGCTAATGATATGGATATTTTCTTATTTAACCATATCTATTAGTGATATGAATGTTTTCTTATTTAACCATTTCTGTTAATGATATGAGAGTGTTCTTATTTAACCATCTCTATTAATGATATGAATGTTTTATTATTTAACCATGTCTGTTAATGATATGACTTTTTTTCTTATTTAACCCTCTATGTTAATGATATGAATGTTTTCTTATTTAACCATCTCTGTTAATGATATGAATGTTTTCTTCTTTAACCATCTCTGTTTATGATATGAATGTTTTCTTATTTAACCATCTCTGTTAATGATATGAATGTTTTCTTATTTAACCATCTCTATTAATGATATGAATGTTTACTTATTTAACCATCTCTATTAGTGATTTTAATGTTTTCTTATTTAACCATGTCTGATATGAATATTTTCTTATTTAACCATCTGTATTAGTGATATGCATGTTTTCTTATTTAACCATGTCTATTAATGATATGGATGTTTTCTTATTTTATCATCTCCGTTGATATGAATGTTTTCTTATTTAACCATCTCTATTAATGATCTATTAATGATATGCATGTTTTCTAGTTTTACTATCTTTGTTAATGATATGAATGTTTTCTTATTTAACTATATCTATTAATGATATGAATGTTTTCTTATTTAACAGTCTCTATTAATGATATGAATGTTTTCTTATTTAACCATGTATATTAATGATTTGAATGTTTTCTTATTTAACCATGTCTGTTAATGATATGAATGTTTTATTTAACCATCTCTATTAATGATATGAATGTTTTCATATTTAACCATGTCTGTTAATGATATATATGTTTTCTTATTTAACAATCTCTATTAATGATATGAATGGTTTCTTATTTAACCATCTCTATTAATGATATGAATGCTTTCTTATTTAACCATATCTATTAATGATATGAATGTTTTCTTATTTAACCATCTTTTTTAATGATATGAATGTTTGCTTATTTAACCATGTCTGTTAATTATATGAATGTTTTCTTATTTAACTATCTATATTTATGATATGAATGTTTTCTTATTTAACCATGTCTATTAATGATATAAATGTTTTCTTATTTAACCATATCTGTTAACGATATGAATGTTTTCTTATTTAACCATCTCTATTAATGACATGAATGTTTTCTTATTTAACCAGCTCTATTAATGATATGAGTGTTTTCTTATTTAACCATGTCTGTTAATGATATGGATGTTTTCTAATTTAACCATTTCTATCAATGATATGAGAGTGTTTATACTTAATCATCTCTATTAATGATATGTATGTTTTCTTATTTAACCATGTCTGTTAATGATATGAATTTTTTTCTTATTTAACCCTCTCTGTTAATGATATGAATGTTTTCTTATTTAACCATCTCTGTTAATGATATGAATGTTTTCTTCTTTAACAATCTCTGTTTATGATATGAATGTTTTCTTATTTAACCATCTCTGTTAATGATATGAATGTTTTCTTATTTAACCATCTCTATTAATGATATGAATGTTTTGTTATTTAACCATCTCTGTTAATGATATGAATGTTTTCTTATTTAACCATCTCTATTAATGATATGAATGCTTTCTTATTTAACCATCTCTATTAATGATATGAATGTTTTCTTATTTAACCATGTTTTTTAATGATATGAATGTTTGCTTATTAAACCATGTCTGTTAATGATATGAATGTTTTCTTATTTAACCATCTCTATTTATGATATGAATGTTTTTTTATTTAACCATGCCTATTTATGATATAAATGTTTTCTTATTTAACCATATATTTTTATGATATGAATGTTTTCTTATTTAACCATCTCTATTAATGATATGAATGTTTTCTTATTTAACAATCTTTATTAATGATATGAATGTTTTCTTATTTAACCATGTCTGTTAATGATATGGATGTTTTCTTATTTAACGATATCTGTTAATGATATGAACATTTTCTTATTTAACCATCTCTATTAATGATATGAATGTTTTATTTAACCATATATGTTATTGATATGAATGTTTTCTTATTCAACAATCTTTATTAATGATATGAATGTTTTCTTATTTAATCATGTCTTTTAATGATATGAATGTTTTCTTATTTAACCATGTCTGTTAATTATATGAATGTTTTCTTATTTAACCATCTCTATTAATGATATGAATGTTTTCTTATTTAACCATGTTGGTTAATCATATGAGTATTTTCTTATTTAACCATGTCTTTTAATGATCTGAACATTTTCTTATTTAACCATGTCTGTTAATGATATGAATGTTTTCTTATTTAACCATATTTGTTAATGACATGAATATTTTCTTATTTAACCATGTCTATTAATGATTTGAATGTTTTCTTATTTAACCATGTCTGTTAATGATATGAATGTTTTATTTTACCATCTCTATTAATGATATGAATGTTTTCTTATTTAACCATGTCTGTTAATGATATGTATGTTTTCTTATTATCAATCTCTATTATTGATATGAATGTTTTCTTATTTAACCATCTCTGTTAATGATATGAATGTTTTCTTATTTAACCATCTCTATTAATGATATGAATGCTTTCTTATTTAACCATCTCTATTAATGATAGGAATGTTTTCTTATTTAACCATGTTTTTTAATGATATGAATGTTTGCTTATTAAACCATGTCTGTTAATGATATGAATGTTTTCTTATTTAACCATCTCTATTTATGATATGAATGTTTTCTTATTTAACCATGCCTATTAATGGTATAAATGTTTTCTTATTTAACCATATCTGTTTATGATATGAATGTTTTCTTATTTAACCATCTCTACTAATGATATGAATGTTTTCTTATTTAACCATCTGTATTAATGATATGAGTGTTTTCTTATTTAACCTTGTCTGCTAATGATATGGATATTTTCTTATTTAACCATCTCTATTAATGATATGAATGTTTTCTTATTTAACCTTGTCTGCTAATGATATGGATATTTTCTTATTTAACCATCTCTATTAATGATATGAATGTTTTCTTATTTAACCATTTCTGTTAATGATATGACTTTTTTCTTATTTAACCTTCTATGTTAATGATATGAATGTTTTCTTTTTTAACCATCTCTGTTAATGATATGAATGTTTTCTTCTTTAACCATCTCTGTTTATGATATGAATGTTTTCTTATTTAACCATCTCTGTTAATGATATGAATGTTTTCTTATTTAACCATCTCTATTAATGATATGAATGTTTACTTATTTAACCATCTCTATTAATGATTTTAATGTTTTCTTATTTAACCATGTCTGATATGAATATTTTCTTATTTAACCATCTGTATTAGTGATATGCATGTTTTCTTATTTAACCATGTCTATTAATGATATGGATGTTTTCTTATTTTATCATCTCCGTTGATATGAATGTTTTCTTATTTAACCATCTCTATTAATGATCTATTAATGATATGCATGTTTTCTAGTTTTACCATCTCTGTTAATGATATGAATGTTTTCTTATTTAACTATATCTATTAATGATATGAATGTTTTCTTATTTAACAGTCTCTATTAATGATATGAATGTTTTCTTATTTAACCATGTCTATTAATGATTTGAATGTTTTCTTATTTAACCATGTCTGTTAATGATATGAATGTTTTATTTAACCATCTCTATTAATGATATGAATGTTTTCATATTTAACCATGTCTGTTAATGATATATATGTTTTCTTATTTAACAATCTCTATTAATGATATGAATGGTTTCTTATTTAACCATCTCTATTAATGATATGAATGCTTTCTTATTTAACCATATCTATTAATGATATGAATGTTTTCTTATTTAACCATCTTTTTTAATTATATGAATGTTTGCTTATTTAACCATGTCTGTTAATGATATGAATGTTTTCTTATTTAACTATCTCTATTTATGATATGAATGTTTTCTTATTTAACCATGTCTATTAATGATATAAATGTTTTCTTATTTAACCATATCTGTTAACGATATGAATGTTTTCTTATTTAACCATCTCTATTAATGACATGAATGTTTTCTTATTTAACCATGTCTGTTAATGATATGGATGTTTTCTAATTTAACCATTTCTATTAATGATATGAGAGTGTTTATACTTAACCATCTCTATTAATGATATGTATGTTTTCTTATTTAACCATGTCTGTTAATGATATGAATTTTTTTCTTATTTAACCCTCTCTGTTAATGATATGAATGTTTTCTTATTTAACCATCTCTGTTAATGATATGAATGTTTTCTTCTTTAATAATCTCTGTTTATTATATGAATGTTTTCTTATTTAACCATCTCTGCTAATGATATGAATGTTTTCTTATTTAACCATCTCTATTAATGATATGAATGTTTTTTATTTAACCATTTCTGTTAATGATATGAATGTTTTCTTATTTAACCATCTCTATTAATGATTTGAATGTTTTCTTATTTAACCATGTCTGTTAATGATATGATTTTTTTCTTATTTAACCATCTCTATTAATGATTTGAATGTTTTCTTATTTAACCATGTCTATTAATGATATGAATATTTTCTTATTTAATCATCTCTGTTGATGATATGAATGTTTTTTATTTAACTATCTCTATTAGTGATATGAATGTTTTCTTATTTAACCATGTCTGTTAATGATATGAATGTTTTCTTATTTAACCATATTTGTTAATGACATGAATGTTTTCTTATTTAACTATGTCTGTTAATGATTTGAATGTTTTCTTATTTAACCATGTCTGTTAATGATATGAATGTTTTATTTAACCATCTCTATTAATGATATGAATGTTTCCTTATTTAACCATGTCTGTTAATGATATGTATGTTTTCTTATTTAACAATCTCTATTAATGATATGAATGTTTCCTTATTTAACCATCTTTGTTAATGATATGAATGTTTTCTTATTTAACCATCTCTATTAATGATATGAATGTTTTCTTATTTAACCATGTCTGTTAATGATATGAATGTTTTCTTATTTTACCATCGTTATTAGAGATATGCATGTTTTCTTATTTAACCATGTCTAATAATGATATGAATGTTTTCTTATTTAATCATCTCTGTCGATGATATGAATGTTTTCTTATTTAACCATGTCTAATAATGATATGAATGTTTTCTTATTTAACGATCTCTGTCGATGATATGAATGTTTTCTTATTTAACCATCACTATTAATGATATGAATGTTTTCTTATTTAACCATCTCTGTTAATTATATGAATGCTTTCTTATTTAACCATCTCTTTTTATGATATGAATGTTTTCTTATTTAACCATCTCTGTTAATGATATGAATGTTTTCCTATTTAACCATATATGTTAATGATATGAATGTTTTCTTATTTAGCCATCTCTATTAATGATATGAATGTTTTCTTATTTAACCATCTCTGTTAATGATATCAATGTTTTCTTATTTAACAATTTCTATTAAGGATTTGAATGTTTTTTTATTTAACCATCTCTGTTAATGATATAAATGTTTTCTTATTTAACCATCTCTATTAATGATATGAATGTTTTCTTATTTCACCATGTCTTTTAATGATATGAATGTTTTCTTATTTAACCATCTCTATTAATGATATGGATGTTTTCTTATTTAACCATCTATATTAATAATATGAATGTTTTCTTATTTTACCATATCTTTTAATGATATGAAAGTTTTCTTATTTAACCATCTCTATTAATGATATGAATGTTTTCTTATTTAACCATCTCTATTAATTATATGAATGTTTTCTTATTTAAGCATGTCTGTTAATGATATGGATGTTTTCTTATTCAACCATCTCTATTAATGATGTGACATTTTTCTTATTTAACCATTTCTTTTAATGATATGAATGTTTTCTTATTTAACCATCTCTATTAATGATATCAATGTTTTCTTATTTAACCATGGACCAGATTTACGAAGGCTTGCATGGAGTCTAAGAGTAGAGTAAGACTCCAGACAGCCGATATATCTGCCGAGCAATCCAGGAACAGCCGGCAGGGGCGTGCGTGAGAGCTCCTAAAATGACTCTTGCACGAACAGTGTTAGGTTATGCAAATTACCTCATTTGCTGCTGAAAGCTATGCAAATGAGGTAAATTTGCGATCCAAGAAACACTAACCTGTAAGTAAGAGTAGTGTTATTTGCAGAAATGTACTCCATTGGTAACTGAGCACCGTTCTGCAAATAACAAAACGGAGCTATGACAGCTCCAAATAAAGTATGCATCCAGTTGAGGAAGCATGCCAATGGCCAAATATAAGGCCATTGGCATTCTAATGTGTTGTAAAATAATTAAAAACAAATTTATTTTTTTTCCACCGATCTCCGATGTTTAAGCATAGCGCAGTGCCGCGCAATCGTGCAACGCTCTAAAAACCAGAACCCCCCCCCAAAAAAAAATAAAAATAGGCATTTTATTAAGTATATTCATCTGCCATGCAGGTGAATGGCAGGCTGAAGACAACATGGCTACTGAGTCGTGGTTGCTAAGGGGGGAAGCTCAGTCTGAGAGATGTAACCAAACATTTGTAGGCAATCCTATGCAAATTAGTATAAGGATAGTGAATCCCAATTTTCCCTGCCATGTGAACCATGTCCCTAGAGTGTAAGAGTAGGATTAGGGGAGTAACAGAGTACAAGATAGGTGACATTATTAGGGGGTATGTATCAAAGACTGTAAGCTTATTGGAGCAGAGTGGCATGTGTTTGCTGTGAGTTATTCAGGACTGGAAGAGGCGTGTCTACAGTTGTCTGAACTGAATTCCAGAAACTGAAGGTGTACACCGTAGCTATCACTAAAGTTTCTTGCAAAGATGCTTACACTGTGTGAGCGCGTGTGCACACCTGTAAACCCGTCTAAGCCTGTGTGCGCGTGTGTGTGCCTGTGTAAGCCTGTGTAAGGCTGTCTTAGCCTGTGTGCACGCATGTGCACCTGCCTAAGCCTGTGTAAGCCCGTGTAAGCCTGTTTAAGCCTGTGTGCGCGCATATGCACGTGTTTATGCTTGTTTGCGCGTTGCTGCCCCCTGTGGGAACAGAAAGGGAAAAGGAATGAAAAGAAGTAGTAGGAAGTTAACCAAGGAGATCTAGCAGATCTGCCAGGTGAAATCAATCAGAATCAGCCAATTACACAGGCAGTACACTAGCCCAGCCCAGCCCAGCACTTAAAACTCTGCAAACAACATTCCCCCATGTTTTTCTCAGAAACACTGCAACACTGCAGTCTGCAAAGAGAAGTAAAAACTTAAAAAGTTTAACTGAGACAAAAAAATGTTAGGGGCTGCCATTGCTATTATAAGGCAACATGTGCAAGATGCTGAGGGTGGTGTCATTGCGAATGCTGCTGAGCAACCCACAGTGAGGAGACGGAGAAGAGTGTACAGACCCAGGGTAACCTACCAGGGGCTACATGAGCTGGAGATAGTGGAGCGCTATAGAGTGGACAGAGACCTCCTGCAGCAAATTGTTGAGCTGTGCAGGCCACGCCTCACACACAGAACCAACAGAGGGGAACCCATCCCAGTGGAAACCAAGGTATGTGTTGGCCTAAGAATACTAGCAACAGGTACCTTCCAGAGACCAACTTGTGATATGATGGGGATTTCACAGGCATCAGCATCCCGGGTACTGCACCAGTTCCTGAATGCCATGTCAGCACATGTCGGTGATCATGTATATTTCCCCAATTCCCGTGAGGTATTGGCCAGAAATATGCGTCTCTTCCAGAAAATAGCAGAATGCCTTGAGGTACTGGGTGCAATTGACTGCACGCACATGCACATCAAAGCTCCAGCTGGTGAGCGAGGTAAAGCCTACATCAACCGCAAGGGCTTCCACTCCATCAACTGCCAGGTCGTATGCGATGCCCAGGGCATAATACTGAATGTGTGTGCTGGTTACCCTGGAAGCTACCATGATTCCCATATCTGGCATCTGACGCAGCTGTACCAGACATTTGCCAATGGGGACATCCCTGACGGTCACCTAGTGGGGGATGCTGGATACGCACTGGAGCCGTGGCTGATGACACCCATCAGAAATGCACACACACCTGAACAAGAACTCCATAATGAGGCACATGCACAAACACAAAATGTAATTGAGCATGTGTTCGGGATGCTCAAGTCACAGTTCCGATGCCTGGACACATCAGGTGGAGCCTTGCAGTACTCACCAACTACATGTACGCAAATTGTCATGGTATGTGCCATGCTACACAATATGATCCTGTGAAAACAGCTGCAGCAGGAACAGCATGGGGCAGGGCCTCACAGCCCCCCACCATTGCCAAAGCCTGCACAGGCACAGTGTGACTCAGAGGAGGAACAACCCGAGCCTGCCCCAGTAGGCAGAAGGAGTCGTGGCCAGTATGCCTTGGCAAAGAGGCAACGCATAGCACATACACTGGCTCAGTAGGAAACCTGGAAATTATACCTCTGTCTGTCTTGCACATAAAATAAAAGGGATGCCTAACTTGACACTACCTGTTTCCAAACATGTATAGGGAGTGTAGTATGTGCAGCTAACATAGGTAGACCTGCAGCACCTCCTGAGGCATGATTGCCATGTTTTAAGCAATATAAAGCAGTGCTAAAGCAGCATTTACCAATATTTAGTATATGTAAACAAAATTGCCTGTGTTAACTAGCGCAATGTTGTGCAACATTGAGCAATGTTGGGCAAGGTCGGGCAAAGTCGTGCAAAGTTGAACAAAGTCAGGTAAACATGCTCATATTTGCTTTACTGTTCCTTAAACAGTCTGGTCTGTCCAGCATGAAAATCAAAAGCTGTGACAGGACTCGAACCCAGGATACTGTGCACTATAGCAGGAGAATTGTACACTAATGCAAACACAAAGAAATGCGGTATCATGCCCCTAAAGAGGCATATGGGTAACCTCCCCCACAGGCCTATGCAGACAGAGAACATCAGGCCAGGCGGTGTGATGTGGGTTGTGTAGGCTATGAAGTCGCAATCTAATATACGTGACATTGGACGCTAGGATCTGTAGTACAGTAGAATGCCTCAAGCCAGTACAATAGGCAACAGTACAGACTGAAATGGTGTACCGTATATAGCAGTGCAGGCATAGCAAATGTGTATAAGTGTCAGGTGAAACCCTCATCCTATGTACACCCACAGTAACAATCAGGTGTGCCCCCGGGTAGAAATGTACAAAGAATAGCTGTCCCCCCTGTATCTAGAAATGTTGATAAGTCTATGCAAAGTGTCTCATGGAAGCCCTCCAGGCACAGCATGATCCCTGTTGATCTATGACACAAAGGTGAGCCCTGCTGTAAAAATACAACTTTTTTTTGCCATACACATATAGTATAAATGCCTATACTGGGCGTGCTCACACACTCCAACAAATGTAGTGGATTTCATTCAGCATCACACTGAAAGGTCATACTGGGCATGCCCACACTCTTTAATAAATGAAGCAAATGTCAGGCAACAACATACTGAAAGTTCATACTGGGCATGCTCAAACACTTAGGCTAAATACGGATGTGATAATAAGGGATCTATGGACAAATGTGGATAGTCATCTCTACTTCCATAAACACATACTCAAAGTGGTCAGAAAATCATGCTATGTGTTCACACAAACTGCCAAGGTCTGTGCATGTAGGTCAAAGGAGGTTCCCACTACTCAGCGGTCATCAGACCCATCAGAGAGTACCACAACACACTTGCGATGAATCTGACTAGGCATGTTCAGCAGCCAGAAAGACCACTGAAGTACCTTAACAAGAGGATTACTGGCCTCAAATAGTTGCCCCATGCAACGAGACTGAATGTAACCCAATCTGTACTCTGTTGCATATTGTCTACTCAGGAGATCTCTGCCCAACAGACAGGTACATGTCATGGCTACACTCAGATCTGTTCTGAGTTACAGCTCAATGGCAGTAAATATACAGACCCAACTGATATTGCCAACATCCTGGTAGATAGGATCAGTGTGAACTTTATCCCCCTCTCACCCATGAAAGAGCACATCTCTATAATGGAAGACTGCAAAGTTGCTGTCATCACGGCTGCACAGGTAAATAACACTCTCCAAAGCCAGTATCACAGCAACCATGGGACCAGATAACATCCCAGGCTGTGTAGCATCTACTTCCCTGAAGTAAAATTTAACATGGAAGGTCTGTGGCTACTGAAGTTTCCAGAGGACTGCAAACTAGGAGCCATAATTGTAAACACTAAAGATGTGGACATCCTACAAAAGGGCCTCACTGAGACAGATGGCTGTTGTCAAAGCCATGGGCTCCAGCTCAATGCCAAAAGGTGCATTGTTATCCCCTTTGTTAAAAACTCTGTAGCCAAGAACTACAACATAGGTGGTAGTATACTTCACACTGAAAGTGTGACAAGATACCTTGGGTCACAGGTGGACAGTGGAAACAACTGTGATAATCACATTACCACAGTAGTCAGGAAACCCTCCTATGTGGCACACCTCATCACAAAATGTGTCTCATGCAGAATAGAAGAGGACATTGTTCCCCTCTACTCATCACTCACTAGAACTATAATAGAGTACAACGCCACTTTTGCTATGTACCTCACAAGACAACCACAACAACTGGAAAGCCTGCAGCAATACCTCACAAAGAGTATTAGCTGCCTGAAATACATGCCATACACAGACCATCTCAAAATGCTCCATCCGTACTCCCTTGCATATCGCCTTCTCAGAGGTGTTCACTGCCTAACATACAAAGCTATGTCAAACAAAGAGCTGTTGGACATGCTCCACGTAAAACACTCACAATCCCTCTGACCTTCGGACCCAAAACCATGAGTGAAATACAAAAGGAAGGGGTATACCCATTTACCTTATGGATACCCACACCTTCAGGTTAGTGGCACTGCATGAGGCCTTGGAGACCATGCAAGTGCAACTAACATTGGGCAAAGCTGCTCATCAGATTGTAGCCTGCTACAGATCACGTACCTTGTCTCAGGAACCTCACTCAGTATTCCTGAGAACAGTGGAAAATACAAAGGTCCTGTCAAACACCATTATATGAGGAGATTACAACTACCCAACATTGAGTGGGAGAATTACTCATGTACAACATCCTTTGCCCAATGTTTCCTAGAGTTTAAAAACGCTAACACCCTGGAACAGCTGGTCACCATGCCCACTAGAGGTGACAACATACTGGACATGATCATCACCAACATGGGGTACCAGTGTTCCACAACAGAGATAAACCCCTTGCTGGTAATATCAGATCATAAAGTAATCACACTGGACATCCACATCCCGCCCCCCCACCCAGTCAATGAAACCACTGTGAAGACATATACCAAAGCAAACTGCACACTTCCCAAGACCAAAATAGAATGTTCCAAAGACCTCTTGCTATAGGATAATGGTATACAATCTGCCGGATCATTCGCAAGTGCATCCTATGAGCATCTACAGGGATGCATGGAACGAGACAACACATATAAATCCAAGATGCACTCCTCCAAAAATAAGACAACAATCATGTGGTTGTTGCCCATAAATAAGCTAGACAACAGAAGGAGGAAACGAACACATGATAGAGCCAACTTCACTAAAGGAAAGGCATCATTGATCATTATTAGGAAGAAACAATGATCGCTCATAAAATAATCCAAGGACTGTTTCTAAAGACAAATAGCCAAGGAATGTAAGAATAACAACCACAAAAGCCTTCGGTAGCTATACCAGACATGTAGGTGTCAACTTCCAAATATGCTGTCAGCTACTGAAAAATGGAAAGAAATAGAAACAACTTTCATTGCCCACATCCAGGGGGACAAGTTCAGTGTAAACTCCCCCCATCACCCCCAAATGGCCCTGTGTCCATCACAAAAGGATGCTGAGTCCCAGACATCATGGACATGCAGGTAAAGACAGCCCTCACCAAAGCTAAGAACACAGCATCAATGGGACTGGATGGTGTTCCAGGCTGCATCTTACACTAGGCCCAAAAGGAACTACACCCTCACCTACATCCACTGTCCAGACTCAAGCGTACCACAGGCTATGTACCCAAAGAATGGCATACACTAACAGTCATCCAGCTCCACAAAGGGGGTGCCACAACAGAACCTGTAAACCATTGCCCTATATGTCTACTCAGCCTGGTCTACAAAGCTATTGAGCAAATTGTTATGGAACCCATAAACAGAGACATTGGAGACCTCCAGACACTGGACACTACACATCTTCGCCTTGTTAAAGGCAGATCCTGTCTCCTACACTTAGTTGACTTATTTCAGACAGTTACCAAGGACATAGATGGAGGTGAAAGTAGTCCACACAGTCCACCTGGACCTCACTAAGGACTTTCTACACCATTCCCCACTCTGTCATCATGGACAAGCGTACCAGCTTGAACATTAACAGCTATGTCATAGAATGGGTGGCCAAGTGGCTCACAGATCAAACACACATGTTCAGAGTTGTGGGTGCTATGTCTGACTCTAAGCCAGTCACAAATGACATCCCACAGGTCTTGGTCCTGGGACACCACCTGTTCAGTAGATACTGCTCAGAGGTACAGGCAAGCATGGGAGTTGTATGGCTGAACAGGTTTGCAGATGACTGCTGACTGTGGTCCATAATCGACTATACAGCTGACATAGACATCCTCCAGAAGTTCTTACAGAGACTGATACCTGGTGTCAAAACAATGCCCTCAAGCTGAATGCCAATGAATGCATACTCATCCCCTTTGGGTAAAACAATGTGCACACAAATTACCACATAGGTGGTAATCCAGTATGTATGGAGAAAGTCATTATGGCCCTGGGGACACAGGTAGATAGCAAACTCCCCTTTGATGGTCACATGGCCAAAGTGTTTAGACATTCCTTCTATGTAGCCCACCTAATGTCACCTAATGTAACCCACTTTGTATAGTCTGATGATGTCACCATCCTATAAATATACCTTCTGGAAAGGAGAACTCACAGTAATGTACATAGCCCGTTGTGTAAATGCGTACTCCTGTAGTATCTTAAAGTAGTTAGGTAGGGGTTTGAATCCTCCACTTGACAAGTTTGTGTGTGGTCCCCTTGGGAGAGAGCAACCTTTTTGGAGAGTGGTAAAATACCTTAAAAGTGGTATACTAATCATTGTCAAGTCTAATGAAGTCACCATCCTACAAATATACCTGTGGAAAAGAGAGCACCCAATAATGTGTATAGCATGTCTTGTTAATGCGTACCCCTGTAGTATCATGAAGTAGTTAGGTAGGGGTTCGAATCCTGCACTTAACTGTGTGTTTGTGTGTAATTACCTTGGAGAAGAGCAACCTTTTTGTAGGGTAGTAGAACACCTTACAAGTGGTATACTTATCTTTGTCAAGTCTGATGATGTCACCATCCTGCAAATATACCTGTGGAAAAGAGACCTCCCAGTAATGTGTATAGCGCATTGTGTTAATGCGTACTCCTCTAGTATCATGAAGTCGTTAGGTAGGGGTTTGAATCCTGCACTTGATAATTGTGTGTGTGTAATTACCTTGGAGAGGAGCAACCTTTTTGTAGAGTAGTAGAACACTGTACAAGTGGTATACTATCTTTGTTAAGTCTGATGATGTCACCATCCTACAAATATACCTGTGGAAAAGAGACCTCCTAGTAATGTGTATAGTGTGTCGTGTTAATGGGTATTCCTCTTGTATCATGAAGTAGTTAGGTAGTGGTTTGAATCCTGCACTTGGTGAGTGTGTGTGCTCTATGTGTGTGACACTAATAGTCAATGTGTTGTGGGTTTTGCTTTTACTACTGTATGACATATCAGTATGCATTGCACATGTCAGGTAGCTATGTGGCAAATACATATACGTACATGTTACCTCACTTATTGCATGTGTGGGAACCCTGCTTTATCCAAGAACACAGCTGTCATCTTTGCCAGACTGTGCTGCTGCTTCCCAGACCTTAGGTCACATCTGTATGCATGTGACAAGGACAGCCACTGCAGTGATCCCTGGCCTAGGTCATCCGTGTCACACACACTCATTACGGTTTCTATTGAATTGTGTGAGCGAGGGTTTATGGCCGAGGTATATGTCAGACCTGTTCAAATGCAGCAAAGTCTGTCAATGATGGCTATTCATTATAGGTGTACAACAACCTTTGTGGATATGCATGCAGACCCCTTATTGCTTATGTGTTCCACCAAGGGATTTCAAAATACCTTAGGAAATGTGATTATCAAAGGAGAGATGATGTAACACTAGGTTGCATGTACACATCGGTACGTGTTCATCATGTTGGTGGTTACTACCTATGTGGTACTGTGGGGATACTATGTTCCATAAAGGTGGATGACTATGCTTAGTTTGGCCTATAGCTTTACAGCATGGGTTTGACAACAGTTATCTGTCTGTATGATACCCTTGTGGAGGATGTGTGTGCCACCTGGAGAATGCATTATAGACCACAGTATGCATTACCAGACGTGGACGGACATATCCCTACTGTGATTGCTTGTACCTAAGAGAGCTATATGCCAAACAGGAGTGGTCTCAGTAATTGGTGCAGGTGAATACCACTGGTTACTGGCATAGTATTGTACCTGAAGGATCCAAATGTTGCTGTGTGTCCTACATCTGTGTGTCAGTTGTCAAGACATCATCTAACGATTGGTTATGGTCAGGCTTTTGAAGTTATGTATACTACCAGAATGCAAAACAATGACAGATAGTAACAGTATCACCCACAGCACAGTGTCAAACCATGCCATACACACATGTGTAGTCAGGTACCGAAATGTGTGTAGTACAATGCATACTGGCCATCAATAGAAACTATGGAGTGTTACTGTGTAATACAGAGCATGTCACCCTGCCCATGTGTCCACTATGCACATACATGCAGACAGTGCACCTCCACCATGTTCACAACTGAACACCTGCAAATCTGTGCTACACACATCCCACACATACTGTCCACTCTCTAACACATGCTGTCAATACTGCACACATCAGCCAAGTGGCACGTTGGCGGACAATACACTATTGGAACTAACACTGGTGTAAACAATACTACAATGACAATCATAGCTTTAAAGCATCATGCCTGCTCAGCTACACCTTCAAGCATATCATTACACTCTACTGCTGACAACATGTTAACATTGCTATACTGCTACAAAGGAACCCTGTGCATCAGCACCATGGTAGCCTGTTCCTGCATCGATGTTACAGATGACAGGAGGTGGCACAGGTTTCATCATATGCACAGGGTGCGTTGTTGGTTTGCCAGAGGCCTACAGTGAGCCATCCAATTGACATGTATGTGTGTGTGTGTGTGTGTGTGTGTGTGTGTGTGTGTGTGTGTGTGTGTGTGTGTGAGGGACAAGAATACTGCTATGGGCCAATGTTGATGTAATGTGTGTGGGTATGTGCTAGCCCTAGGTGTCTGGATTATGTGTGTGTGTGTGTGTGTGTGTGTGTGTGTGTCTGCATGCACACAGTTTCATCATGTGGCTGCCATATACAGGTATTTGTGGGACAGCCACAGACTGTACCTGCGAGGCTTTACAGATCACCATCTCTGGCCACGGATACGGTACCTGTGCCTGGCAGGGGTGCTACTGACACTATCAGGTACTAAGCCAGACTGGGTACTATCCCCAAAGGTAGATGGATGTACACTGGACCCAGGTCGCTGCTGGGACTGTCCAGAGCCATGTGCACATGGTCTTCTAGGATGTTCTATGGACAGACCACCCCCAACATTGCTGGGGCTGGTACTGGCACTATGGGAGCGGCTGTGGCTTGAGGGACGTCCGTGGCGACTGCCAGCTGCTGATGTTGCTGGCATACATCCAAGTTGATGACTCAACTGTCCCGCACTGTCCTGACACATGGACATGACATTGTGGAGGACATCTAATGTCTTTCCCCAATGTCTATCAGTGACCTCAGTGTAATTACGGATGGCACCAGCTAGGTCACGGATACTGTCAATTACGGCAGTGTTATGTGCCCTCTGTGCCCTTAGTCCCTGTCTGGTGTACTCTTCCATACATGCCTATGCCTCCATGGCAGCCTGGAACTTGCGTGAGGTTGTAAGACCTGTGGCACATCTGCCAGTGGCATGATGAGCAGCAGTGCTCCGACGAGAACCCCTGGACATCTGCCTATGTGGTACCCTTCCAGACATCTGGATATGGCTGCTGTGTCGGGATGCATGTGCCATGGATACCACACTGTCCTGGCCAATGCTGACTATATGCTGTCCCTCAGCTAAGGGCATTGGTGATGGATGTATTGGCAGTATGACTGTGTGCATGGATGGGGTGGACACTTGTGTACTGTCGATTGGTGGCCCAACAACAGACCCTGGCAAACATGCCTGTGCCTCAACACACCTATCATCATTATCACTATTTTGCTCAGTGACATCAGTTTCCCTGCTGCAGTGAACCAGACCAAAGTCAGCACCTGTGAGAGAAAGACAGGAAACACACCTTACGACCTGTACATGATGTCGGTACACATGAACACATGCACACATGCACACATGAACACGTGCACACATGCACACATGCACACATGAACACATGCACAGATGAACACATGAACACACACACACACACACACACACACACACACACACACACACACACACACACACACCACCAGCAATCCAGAATGTACTCAATAACGGGTGATGGTGGGGTACAGTATCACAAGGCAAACAGTTATATCACACGTGTCAGCATGCAGGAGGTGTGTTGCTCAACAGCATGCAGTGTGGGTGTAGACAGCCCTTACTAATAACAGTATACATGGCTTTGATGCATGTGTGCTGTTGTTCAGTGATTGGCCTCACCCTGGAATGCAATGTGTACATGGACACAACATTGCTGTGTAAGTATTAAAAGCTCTGCAATGTCCTGTGCACCATCACTCACAGGTATACATACCATGGCTGGATGTGTATCTGTGTTTCACATAGATATCCATTTCTGATTAGAGCATCCGTGTCTTTAGCAGATAAATGTGGACACAGGTTTAGCACATGCATGCTATGTATACACGCAGGATGAGTGGTGCATGTATATCTGATGGAATACCATTGCTCGACATAGCCATTGTACAGTGGTTATGTTGAATGTAGGACATATTGTGGCCATGCCAGTGCCAGCCATGACATGGCATGCTACAACAGAACTGCAACATTAAACATCACACATACACAGTGTGTGTCATGTGACCTATACACTCAATAGCATTACAAGACATATATGTGTCACTTTGTACAAAGGGTGACTGCTATGCATATTGTGTATCGGTCCATATGTTTGCACACGCACAACATTGAGGTGCATAGCAGTTAAATCTATGTGTAGTACTGTGGTCACTGTAACTGGATGGGGTGTAGTACCATGAGCCATCATCATGCAGCATCATGTGGTCACTCAAGGCTACTAATGTGTGCCAGACCGGCACATACCATGCTGTACCAGAACTGCTGTACCATGGCTACATTCACCATTTCACAGCCAGTTGTTACATGGATTTGTATGGTGCCCAATAGGGGGCATTGCCTAACATGAATGTGTCATGTGTTGAAGAGTGTCGCACAGCCACATGAGAGACATCTGTCCCTCAGGTATATTATGTGCACTGTGCGGATGACATTTGGGATCCTGGAGTGTGGCCTTACAGCGGGTGTCTAAATACGCAATGTGTAGCATGTGAATGTGTACTGCGTATGACAACGTTGTGTATGTTGTGTGCATGTGTATTGCCTCTGCCTATCCAATGTCCACTACAGTGTTGCCACAATTGTGTAGAATGCTCTGTGTATTGTATGTGTTTTAGACAGCTACCCACGTTACTGGGATGTGCATAGTCTCACAGCAAACATGCACAGCATGCATTATGCGTAGGTGTGTTACGTGTACATGGCCTACAGCTCACCTATGACATGCACATTTAATTAGCAATATTAAATGTAGAACACACTCACCAGCATGGGTCTGCTGCCTTGCTGTCACACCAGAGGGACCTACAAGGATATGAGACAGTTTGTCAGTGGCAACAACTGTGGCATTGCTACTGTGTGTTTGCAATCTTACAGTAGTACAATGGTTGACAGTCACAGGCCTACAGATTACATTCCTAATTATTAGTATTGCACAACACTAGGCACCACATCCTCTAACTACACAGTACACATCTCACATGAGCATGCTCTAGCAATAGAGGTAACAGTAGTCTACAGCTATGCCATGTTACCTGCAAGCTCTGTGTCAACTTGCTGGGTGGCTCCGGCCTCCATGATGATACATGTTGCCTGTTGTTGTTGGCCAGGAGCCACCTGGCTCAGGAGCAGCTACTCCACTCTGGTGAGGGGGGGGGGTGGATGGCTACCCCACCACCTGTGGCAAGCTGTTGTCTACGGATATCTGACGCATGCTGCCAGACATGTCTAATTAAATCACTGCAGTGATGGCGTACCTACTCATATGTCTGGTTATGCATGCCTATGTCATTTACCCTATGGACAAGATCTTGCCACAGTGCAGTCCGCTCATGCTGGTCCTGACTGGTTCTGGAGAACAGCAGGGCATAGTGCTGCACCAGGCTTGTTGTTATCTGTTCCTCCTCTGCCGTGCTGTAGGTGGGGTTATGATGGTGGGCCATTACCCTGGAAGACAATGAAACAATATTTGTGAGCAAGTCATGTGGCACACAACATTCTAAAGTACAGATATCAATTAACTGCCATATATAGCAACATATTAGCTGTCAGAGGCTACTCACTTACAATACCACATATCAGTGCTCAGCCCACAACTGCCTGACAGTGCCTGCCACACTCTATATATCAAACCATGTTTTGCACAGGAACAAAGATAAACCAGTATGTAAGACTATACAACAGTACTTGGCACACTGTATGTGACACAATGAACCACCTAGCCACAGGAGGTATATATCAAGCTAATGCATCAGGAAATATGTATTCCATTGCAATGAGTGTAAAGTCCAGTTACAGTATTACCAGTATACCACACTAGTCGTTGATGGCAAACACCTGCCTAACATATGTGCACATTCATTTATATAGGTGGCATACTGCTGTACTAGACTATACATGTTGCTAGATACGCACTTATATCCTGTAACACACATATGACCGAGGCCATGGTACAGGCATACCAACACACACATTCAGACATACATACCAGACACAAAGGTATGGCAACCCAGATGACCTTTACCTGTGTACCATACAGTACTGTGTGTCAGTAGTTACAAAGCCTTATGCCTGAGGTATGTAATCTGTGAGGACTACAGGGAACACACAAAACAGTGGTTCCAAGAAATGTGGACATACACCATACTGTGCTGTGTAGACATACAGCTTCAGGTAGTACTACAGTTCATACATGAGTTGGATTCACCAGCAGTAACACTCAATAAGTATACATGTACTGCTTTAGCCTACAATGGGACACCCCAGTTGACACCAAGGGACTACGTCAGACCGTATGGCATATTGCTTTTTCTGCCTAGCAATTGCATACACATCTTTTGCTGGGATAACAGCTAGGACACATAAAACCATGACAGAAACAGTTTCCCACTAAGCTATCACACATATACAGAACTCTGACACATTCACCAACTCATTCACCATCACACTCAGTCAACCTCACATAGCAATTATTGCAACAAGTACATATGGGTGTGTATCGCTTCATAGGTAGGTAATAGGCTACTGGCCCTAGGGCCTATAGAAGTCTAGCCATACACTACCCTGGCCTTTGACACACAGGTAAGTACGTTTCACGTGGCCCTGTCAAGCAAAGCCACAGAGGTGATTGCCGGGGTGTATTTCCTATCTCCTATACAATCATCAGGATTATTTATGACGACTGCTAATTAGGAGCTTTGTTTGCTATTGATAGGTGGTTTGTTCCAGAGTATGGGATGTTTCTGAGATAGGAATCTATCCCTCCAGCATGTGCTGTTTATTGAGGTCACAAGGTTTAGGTCCCTAGAGCATGTAGCTCATAGGGATTGTGATCTGTCTACATGGAGCATGTCCAACAGCTCTGGGTTTGACATAGCTTAGTATGTTAGGCAGAGGTCACCTCTGTGTAGGAGGTATGCGACACAGCCTAGCTGTGAGTTTGTGAGATGGTCTGCATAGGGCATCTGTTTGAGGCTGGTATTACTCTTTGTGAGGTATGTCTGTGTCGTTTCCAGTTGCTGTAGATGTCTTGTGAGGTACATACTGCATGGGGCATTGTACTCGATAATGGGCTTTATGTGTGATGAGTACAGGGGAACATTGACCTATATTTCCCTGGATGACACACCTTTTGTGATGACGTGTGCCACGTAGACAGATGACATGACTAGTGTGGCACTGTGATTATCAAAGAGGTGACTACTGTCCACCTGTGTCCCATTGTCTCTTATCACACCTTCGGTGTTAAGTAGACTACCACCTATGTGGTGGTTCATGGGTGCAGAGTTTTTGCAAGAAGGTATGCCAATGCAGTGTCAGCCTTAAGCTTGAGTCCATGGCTTTGTCACCAGACATATGTTGCAGTAAATATGACCCTGTCTCTCTCTCTCTGTCTCTAAATATATATATATATATATATATATATATATATATATATATATATATATATATATATATATATATATATATATATATATATATATATATATATATATATATATATATATAGATATATATATATATATATATCTATATATATCTATATGCACACACACACATACATATAAACATCCATTGGTGTACATGTAGACATACATATAGGCACATATACGGTCCACCTTTCATGGTGGAGATATCAATTATGCAAAGGTTGTGAGGTATACAGTTATGTCATAATATTGCACAGTGTTGTGCGGAATGCATTGAAGATGTTCTCAGCCCATGTAGCTTTAGCAGGCCTCACTGGCTGCAACACTGCAAACCTGACGAATCATACCCACAGCGTTTAACCACCACATGTCATATAACAGCACTGTATGCTGTCTTGTTTGCCACACACTACAACCTACATAGAAATATGCACATAACAACCTTCAACAACATATATATGTCCACCCTTCACAAACAGTTGCAGTATGTCCCTTGCTCTATGCACATGTACAGATGCTAATATATCTGACACAGACAGATCTCTCCGTATGTGTGTGCCATACACACACAAGGTCCACACTGTTGTAAGTTCGTGTACCTCACGGCTGACCTGTTGGGCCTTGCTGCAACATGAACAGGTGTCACATGTGAGCACACAGTAATATTGGAGGGTGTATATATAGCTGCAAATGCTAGATTAGCATACTAGCCTGGTACAGCTGTTGCCAATGCTAAGCTACACATTAATATGACTATCATGCATATGTTACTCTGTCACATCCATATTTATATAACCGTATGCGCTACTCCCACAAACAGACATTGTACACACTACTGTACAGAACACAGATAACATGGATCAGATATTTGACATTTAATGCTGAACTACATATGTCTCAGTCATATCCCACTGCACACAGCTACACACTGATTTCTCCATGCCAGTAGTTATGCAGGGCATCTGTGCATAGATACGTACTGCTGCCACATATGGATGATTCAAACTATGTAGAGTTCTCTTCATAAACATCTACTACATGCCAGTAAATACATAGCTGTTACATACCTTACCTTTGTATGTGTTTGTATTTGTCGGTTTCGTGTGTTTTGTAATAGCTTTTATTTTTATAGCTTATGATTTTTTCAAGATATATATTTTTTCAATATAATTATTTTTTTCTTTTCAATATATTATTTATTTTTTAATATTATTCAATATATTTTTCTTTTCAATATATATATTTTTTCAATATTTTTTCAATATATTGTTTATTTTTCAATATGATATATATTTTTTCAATATATTTTTCTTTTCAATATATATTTTTCAATATATTTTTTATTTTCAATATATTCTTTTAGTTTTTCTTTTTTTTTCAATATATTACTTTTTCTTTCAATATATTTTTTGTTGATCTTTGTTCTTTTTTCCTGCTGCTGTTGTCTGCGTCTGTCCGTCTCTCTCTCTCTCTCTCTCTCTCTCTCTCTCTCCTCTGTACTTGCAATGAAACAATTGCATGTGTGGACAGCAAGTACAGCCTGCTTTTATAGGTATCTGCACATGTGCATGTGATGGCCTTTGCACCAATTGGTGGTCACCATTTGGCAATTGCATGCAGCCTGCTGTGTGGTACTGCAGTACTCACTGTCATAGCAACACAATGCTATAAATTGCTAAGTCAGGTAGGCGTAGCCATTTCAGCTTTCCAAAGTGGGGACCATGCTTGTTTGCTGTGGACACCGTTGTGTAAGTCAGAAGGTTGGTATACTTCTCATAACTGTTGCTAGGGGTGTAGCCAGTAATTTGGAAGTTGTACTCAGACCTGAATGTTGCCACTTCCAGTACACAGTTGACAATGTAGAATTGTACTCACCCCTACAAATGCTAACACAAGATACATGGGAGTATGTAGTTTCTTTTCTACTTATACAATTAGCTGCCATGCATACGTAGTTATTGAGATGTTTTCATTTGGCACATGAATTGTTTGGGAACTGCTGTACTGTGGATATTAATGTACTCACTTCTGCACAGTTTGTGCTTTTTCTTTTGTTGACATTATCACAGGATGCTCATGAAAACTGAACAATGCCAGTACTGAGTATGCCTACCTACATGCTTGCTGTACCTTGAACACACAGGTATTTTGTACATTTGGGTGGGTATTGTCCTGCTGTGATACTATGGGGGGGTTGTAAAGTGCTGCTGTAACATTATTTACTGCTAGAATTTCTGGTTCTGTTATCACAGTCATGTAATGCAATTCCACAACAACTGCTGGTAAAGTTCCACAGAACAGGTTTTGTGTTATGGCATTCCTATCTTTCCTTTACATTCGCTCATTCTGATGCATAATATATATATTTCAGCAACAACCTGCTGTATATCTACTGTGGCCTAGTGGTACATCATGCAGTCTAGTGTGTCCAAGGTCCGGGGTTCGAGACTGACAGTGGTGTTTTATTTTGCTGCTGAGCAGAACAAGTGCCCTCACATGCAGGGTGACTAAGGCACTTTTAAGCAGTTGTAAGCGGGTTTGCACAGTTTGCACGATGCTTAGCAATACTTAGCTAAGTGCACACAAGCGCACACTTGTGCAAACCCGCTAACTACTGTTTAAAACTGCTTACTCACGCTAACCCCCGCGCTCATTTCTTTGAAAGAAAAGAAAATGGGGAGATAGGAAAGTGGTGAAAAAGGGGCACAAAGAGGGAAAGACAGTAGGGAAAACAGCTTGAGATGTGCAGGACGGGTGTAGGGAAGGTCCATAGCTGCCCATTTCTTTAACAGCAACAGCTGTACATATACTAGTAATTTGGAGGGAAATTTGAAACCTTCCACCCCTGAGAGAGGGGTGAGGACAACAAAGTATGTTGTACTGCCAATTGAATTTCAGTTTATGTGTCCAGCGGACATTTGTGCAAAAAGGGCAGCTATGTATGGGGCGTAATTTTTTTGTGGGACCAGATTGCCCATTTTTTCTTTTTTTCAGGTGAGAGTGGAATGTGGGGTAGGGGAAATAGGTATATTTTGGGAGGTAGGTTTAGGAAGTAAACAGACAAGACAAACAAGACACATACAGGGGAAGAATATGACACATGGGGTGGGTGAACACCATTGATGTGGAAGGATGTTTGGAAATCGCAAGCCCATGAGCCCACAGATGGCAACAGTGGAACTGAGATCCCCACCCATGGGCAGTCACCACTGCACCTTCACAGCCTGGAGTGTGGCTGTGCTAGGGCCTGGGTAGGAGGTGCAGGCTCACCCGTGAGTTGCACCACTCTTGCCTCAAGCTGGCATAGAGGATCAGCAACTGAACACTTGATTTCCCTATGCACCACAGCCCAGACCATTCTGAGGGTGATAGGTGGCCCTCCTCTGGCCACGCCTGCACAGGGGGGATGAGCCCCATCCCCTGCAGCACTTCCACCCGAAGGTGGCACAGGACCAATGGAGGGGGAGGTCCTGGGCTGGGTACCAGACCTGCTGGTGCCATGTGCCATCGCCAGCTGAGGTGGGACAGGTGGGTCTGCTGGGACCGGCCTTCCCATACATTCTATGTTTAGCAGGATTTAATGACAATAATGGGTTAGTAATAGCCAACAACATTCCAATTTAGTTGTAACAGCATACAGTAGTATTCCCATTAACCCAACACACCAGAGTTCCAACAGTTTAACAGCAAGCATAACACGTGCATATATAGAACAACAGTGGACATTCCAACAGCATGCAGGATTGATTGGTGGCAAAAGGTCACCAAGATTGTGGTATGTGAACAGGGCACATGCATCATAGTAAATGCAGATATTTATGAACCAATAGGACAT
Organism: Protopterus annectens; assembly: GCF_019279795.1. Classification (NCBI taxonomy): domain Eukaryota; kingdom Metazoa; phylum Chordata; order Ceratodontiformes; family Protopteridae; genus Protopterus; species Protopterus annectens. The sequence continues at coordinate 1,248,380,125 of NC_056737.1, forward strand.
GTGTCCCAACAAATGTTATGAGATTAGACATACCCATTGAGGTGTGGAATTGCATTGTTTATGCACATACAGTAGGGTGTAAAAAGATACCTCCATTAACAACTTATATATACTTATAATTTTACACTACACTCCTATTGACTGCAGTTATATATCCCCTACATGTATTTTTACACTAGGCAATGTCCGTTAAATTGTGAAATGGGTTTTGCTAGTTCTTGATATACCTGACCTGTATCTGACATACAAACTGTCCTGGATGCAGATGTTACTGCTACATATTTATATATTTCATTTATATTTACATATCTACATATCTGGATGTGTTCAGGTGACATTATCAGATATATGTTGACAGCCCCCTACATTTCTAGCAGCACACTGACATTTCTGGGGAACACAATAACAAGCTACTCATGTGCCAGATTAACCTGTACATGCCGGCCATGAACCGACAGTTGAGGACTGTATATATGCTTAACAGCTACTGGCACTCCCTTCATCCACTTTATATGGGCCTACCCATGTGTGGGTTGAACTGCGCTTAATACAACAGTACTATTTCTATAATGCAAGGGTACAACAACATATCGAAGAAAGTGACACGGACACACTTCAGGAATTATACCTTTATTAATTACATTACACACTTTTCTAGTGGCTCTCTCAATTATTTGATATATCAGTGCATGCAGAGGTCTTTTATTCAAGACATATTATACCTTTATTAATGGGTTACACCACCTTTTCACGCTGTCTCACTTATTTTATATAACAGTACATGCAGAGAAGTTATTCAACACTTATTATACCTTTATTAATGGGTTACAACACTCTTTTTCAGGCTCTCTCACTTCTTTTATATGAGAATGCATGCAGAATAATTACTAACCTGCCTGGTGGCGCAGCCTTAACAGCCTATCTGCATAGGCTTGCTGATTTGCAGCACGGACACCTGCAGCTGTGAAGTAAATGAAGGGATATTGAGACATACATATCCATAATATAGACTACAACAGCAATTCTTACATACTTCATTCCATGGCTACATACTCAGTAGTGGGGCATTTTCCATTTCACGGGCCTCCTGTATCCACTGGTTCAGTTGGTCCTCCTTGCATCTCTTCAGGTCTGAGTAGTGGTGTCTGACCTGCTCACCAGTCTGAGGGACGCCTGTGGCACTGGTGAGATCATGTGCTAGACAGTTCCAGGCTTCCGCTTTGTACTCAGTGCCCTGAAACTGGCCTTGCAGGAGTATTGCATCATGATGATGGACGAGGAGCCAAACCATTACTTTTGACTCCTCAATGCCCCACTGTTGCGCTCAAAAACAAGAGCCCTCTCCGCCATCAGTCATACTGTCTGCATATGAGAGCTACAACCAGTTATGGCAATTATTCCTGCCTATGGAGTTAAATATGCCTCATTTCCCGCACTTATTTGTGATTGGCCAGTTTTGAAAATTTTCAGCTAAAAGCAAACCTGCTTAGCAATGGGTAAACTTCCATTGATATATATGAGTGTGTTGGAAATGCATCCATATGTAAAGCTGTCATGGCTTAGTGGTTTAGTACTGTGATTATGTGCATAGTATCCCGGGTTCGAGACCTGTCATGCTTTTTATTTTACTACTGGCCAGACCGGCTAGGAGGTGTGGCCGTGTTTAGCCGACTTTGCTCAACTTTGCCCAATGTTGCTCGATGTTGCTCTACATTGCCCGACGTTGTGCTAGTTAGCGTGGTGCGCAGCTCCGCGCAAACATGTTTTGTTTCCACTACTTGGTGCGATGCGCAGCTCTGCGCAAAGCCATTGTGCTAGTTAAAGCAATGCTAAGCTGTGAGCAATTATACTTAACTGTGCTCAATACTAGTAAACTTTGCTTAGCAGTGCTTCACGCTTAAGATACATTACTTCTGCATTTATCAGTATGCATGACCATTCCACCTTCTTATATATATATATATATATATATATATATATATATATATATATATATATATATATATAATATCGTTCACTACTACATAGGCCATTTCAGTGCACTTTACTAACAATTAAAAGGTAAATGCCATGAATTATTTTTATGCACAGATTTCCTACAGAAAATGGGAAGGGGTGTGGTGGGACTCGAACCGGGAATGCCTCCTCTTTGTGCGAAGGCTCTACCCCTACCCTATTGCTATTTGGCTTAATTTGCATATAAGTAGTTTATTATCCTCTTCAATGACTTCACTGCTAACTGTAGCTAAGCAATGGGTAAACCCGCACATACACGTGCAAATACGGGCAGCTATATCGGGAATAAAAAAAAAATAAAATGGAAAGCTTTACATTTTAAACTTGTACATGGGTTTAGAATGTGGGGAGTGTAGTGTTGGGAATGTTGACATTTGAGCAGACTCGCTCATTTCTCTTGACATTTGCTGTTTAGGCACTTGCAGGGGGCGTGGATATTTGGACTGCTCGCCAGTTTGACACTCCCCCTGCAGTCGTGCACGCTCCGTGTTAGCCTTAGAGTTGAGTCAGCACTCCCTCATGAATATGCATGACACGCTGACATCATACTCTTAGACTGCCGTTTCCGAGTAAGACTTAGTTAGTCTTACAGGGAGGATTAGTGAATCCCGGCCCATGTCTTTTAATGATATGAATGTTTTCTTATTTAACCCTCTCTGTTAATGATATAAATGTTTTCTTATTTAACCATCTCTGTAAACGATATGAATGTTTTCTTATTTAGCCATCTCTGTTAATGATATGAATGTTTTCTTATTTAACCATCTCTATTAATGATATGAATGTTTTCTTATTTAATCATGTCTGTTAATGATATGAATGTTTTCTTATTTAGCCATCTCTGTTAATCATATGAATGTTTTCTTATTTAACCATCTCTAGTAATGATATGAATGTTTCCTTTTTACCATGTCTGTTAATGATATGAATGCTTTCTTATTTAACCATCTCTATTAATGATATGAATGTTTTCTTATTTAACCATCTCTGTTAATGATAATTATGTTTTCTTATTTAACCATCTCTATTAATGATATTAATGTTTTCTTATTTAACCATGTCTGTTAATGACATGAATGTTTACTTATTTAACCATCCTTATTAATGATATGAATGTTTTCTTATTTAACCATTTCTATTAATAATATGAATGTTTTCTTATTTAACCATGTCTGTTAATGATATGGATGTTTTCTTATTTAACCATCTCTATTAATGATGTGAATGTTTTCTTATTTAACCATTTCTATTAATGATATGAATGTTTTCTTGTTTAACCATCTCTATTAATGATATGAAGGTTTTCTTATTTAACCATGTCTGTTAATGATATGAATGTTTTCTTATTTAACCCTCTCTGTTAATGATATGAATGTTTTCTTATTTAACCCTCTCTGTTAATGATATGAATGTTTTCTTATTTAACCATCTCTATTAATGATATGAAGGTTTTCTTATTTAACCATGTCTGTTAATGATATGAATGTTTTCTTATTTAACCCTCTCTGTTAATGATATGAATGTTTTCTTATTTAACCATCTTTATTAATGATATGAATGATTTCTTATTTAACCATGTCTGTTAATGATATGAATGTTTTCTTATTTAAGCATCTCTATTAATGATATGAATGCTTTCTTATTTAACCATGTCTATTAATGATATAAATGTTTTCTTTTTTAACCATCTCTGTTAATCATATGGATGTTTTTTTTATTTAACTATGTCTGTTAATGATATGAATGTTTTCTTATTTAACCATCTCTATTAATGATATGAATGTTTTATTATTTAACCATCTCTGTTAATGATAATTATGTTTTCTTATTTAACCATCTATATTAATGATATGAATGTTTTCTTATTTAACCATGTTTGTTAATGATATGAATGTTTTCTTATTTAACCATGTCTGTTAATGATATGAATGTTTTCTTATTTAACCATGTCTGTTAATGATATGAATGTTTCCTTATTTAACCATCTCTATTAATGATATGAATGTTTTCTTATTTAACCATCTCTATTATTGATATGAATGTTTTCTTATTTAACCATCTCTATTAATGATATGAATGTTTTCTTATTTAACCATCTCTGTTAATGATGTGAATGTTTTCTTATTTAACCATGTCTGTTAATGATATGAATGTTTCCTTATTTAACCATCTCTATTAATGATATGAATGTTTTCTTATTTAACCATCGCTATTAATGATATGAATGTTTTATTATTTAACCATCTCTGTTAATGATAATTATGTTTTCTTATTTAACCATCTCTATTAATGATATGAATGTTTTCTTATTTAACATGTCTGTTAATGATATGAATGTTTTCTTATTTAACCATCTCTGTTAATGATGTGACTTTTTTTTTATTTAACCATGTCTGTTAATGATATGAATGTTTCCTTATTTAACCATCTCTATTAATGATATGAATGTTTCCTTATTTAACCATCTCTATTAATGATATGAATGTTTCCTTATTTAACCATCTCTATTAATGATATGAATGTTTTCTTATTTAACCATGTCTGTTAATGATATGAATGTTTTCTTATTTAACCATCTCTGTTAATGATATGAATGTTTTCTTATTTAACCATGTCTGTTAATGATATGAATGTTTCCTTATTTAACCATCTCTAATAATGATATGAATGTTTTCTTATTTAAGCATCTCTATTAATGATATGAATGTTTTCTTATTTAACCATCTCTATTAATGATATGAATGTTTTCTTATTTAACCATGTCTGTTAATGATATGAATGTTTTCTTATTTAACCATCTCTATTAATGATATGAATGTTTTCTTATTTAACCATGTCTGTTAATGATATGAATGTTTCCTTATTTAACCATCTCTATTAATGATATGAATGTTTTCTTATTTAATCATGTCTGTTAATGATATGAATGTTTTCTTATTTAACCATCTCTATTAATGATATGAATGTTTTCTTATTTAACCATGTCTGTTAATGATATGAATGTTTCCTTATTTAACCATCTCTATTAATGATATTAATGTTTCCTTATTTAACCATCTCTATTAATGATATGAATGTTTTCTTATTTAACCATCTCTGTTAATGATATGAATGTTTTCTTATTTAACCATCTCTGTTAATGATATGAATGTTTTCTTATTTAACCATCTCTGTTAATGATATGAATGTTTTCTTATTTAACCATGTCTGTTAATGATATGAATGTTTCTTATTTAACCATCTCTATTAATGATATGAATGTTTTCTTATTTAACCATCTCTATTAATGATATGAATGTTTCCTTATTTAACCATGTCTGTTAATGATATGAATGTTTTCTTATTTAACCATCTCTGTTAATGATATGAATGTTTTCTTATTTAACCATCTCTGTTAATGATATGAATGTTTTCTTATTTAACCATCTCTGTTAATGATATGAATGTTTTCTTATTTAACCATCTATGTTAATGATATGAATGTTTCCTTATTTAACCATCTCTGTTAATGATATGAATGTTTTCTTATTTAACCATGTCTGTTAATGATATGAATGTTTTCTAATTTCCTTTTCCTCTATTTTCCTTTTCCTCCCAATCCTTCCTTTGCTTACTTTGAAATCTATCTTTTTAAACATAGACCTATAGAACTGTCTTATAGTATTTCATTATAATACACATTTTAACAGTAAGTATTTAATCATAACATATGTTAGATAAGTTTGAAATCTGATATATCTGATGCATATTGAATAAGGTGTTTAATAGAACAAAGTGAGTACGTCATTTGAATAGAGGTAAACCTAAGTTCAAAACAATTCATATATGTAAAGTCCAGTTTAAGGATATAACATATGATTTGTCTTTTGTGAGAAAAGATAGACCTAAGATAGTATATATAAAAATTCACTACATGAATAATACTTATGTGTTTTAAATCATTCAACTAAGTTCAAAAGGACCTGAAGTTCTGTCTGTTAGTGTTAGCTTGTAAAAATATAGATAATGCTATGCCCTTAGCACTTGACTTCATTAGGACAAAAGAAAGTGAGTTTTCACGTATGTGTTGTAGGAATAGAACAACCTAATTAATGTTATCTTTAGTAGTCTTACAAATTTATGCCAGTTAATTGTAGAGCAAAACCTAGAAAGTTACTAGAATAAACATTTAAATCAATATTTACAACAGATATGTGTTATGACAAGAAGGACTGTTCAAAATATAAAGATACAAAATGATGTACATTATGCCCATAGGCTCATAGGTTCATAGGTTGATACTAGGCTATCTGCCCTAGGGCATTTATAAGCCTAGCCAGAGTGTGTTTGGCTTTCGCCACCCTTTTAGATTAGTTGACTGTGTCTCTGTGTAGTAGGTCACAGAAGATAGCCCTTTTGAGGTTAGTTTACTGTGCCTCTGTCTAGTTGGGACACAGAAGAGATCCCAGGGGTAAACCTACGATCTCCCATCCACTTGTCAAAATTTCTCTTGAAGAGAGTCTTTGAGGGACTCTGTCTAACATGGACTGGGATTTTGTTCCAGAGTGAGGGGAGCCTCTGGGATATGAATCTGTCCCTCCAGCATGTCCTATTTATTTCTGTGCTGAGGTTTAAGTCCCTGGAGCATGTAGCTCTAAGGGATTTGGATTTCCTGAGGTGGAGCATATCCATTAATTCTGGGTTGGACATGGCTTTATACGTCCGGCACAGATCGCCTCTGAGTAGGCGGTAAGCAACTGAGTAGAGCTGGAGTTTCTTTAGCCTAACTGTGTAGGGCATCTGTTTGAGTCCCCTGATCCTCTTGGTGAGGTATGTTTGCGGTCTTTCCAGTTGCTGCAGGTGTCGGGTAAGGTACATCCCAAATGGGGCATTGTATTCAATTATGGGCCTGATGAGTGATGAGTAGAGGGGCACAATGACCTCTCTTGATCTAGATGTGAACCCTTTCATGATAAGGTGGGCTATATAGAAGGTCTTTCTAACCACTTTGGCAACGTGATTGTCAAAGGAGAGATTGCTATCTACTTGGGTCCCCAAATCCCTAATTACTTCTTCCAGATTAATGGATTACCACCTATGTGGTAATTTGTGGGCACTTTGTTTTTCCCAAAGGGATGGCTATGCACTTTTGGCATTTAGCTTTAGGCCATGGCTCTGGCACCAGTTATCCATCTCTGTGAGACCCTTTTGGAGGATGCTTGTGTCAGTCGGCGAGTCGATTATGGCACCCAGTTTGCAGTCATCTGCGAACTTGGTCAGCCATAGTCCTCCCATGTTAGCCTGTACCTCAGAGAAATATATACCGAACAAGAGAGGTCCCAGGACTGAGCCTTGTGGGACGCCACTTGTAACTGGTTTAGAGTCTGACATGACACCTGCAATTCTGACCATGTGGGTTCTATCCCTGAGCCAGTTTGCAACCCATCTTGTGACATAGGGGTTGATATTTAAGCTGGTGAGCTTATTTATGATGCCCGAGTGGGGTATTGTGTCGAAGGCTTTTCCGAGGTCCAGGTAGGCTGTGTGGACTACCTGCCCTTCATCTATGGCCTTGGTGACTGTTTCCATTACTCACTCTTATGCCTGAACTACTGAATCAAGTTTCATTAGCTTCTCTTCATGTTAATAAACTCCACAAGATAAAATAAAAAAATCATATTGTTTAGTCCACTCTGAGATGATTAGATTGCTATTTCACTTGAAGACATATAAGTTACCCCTAGGCATCATAGTGGTATCAATTAAATGGTATAAACATAACATATCTACTTTCAACTACTTTCTGTTATGTTTAGAAGTATATGCTCAAACTCTGGTGCACGTGCATACATACACATGCTTGTGTGTATCTACAGATTCCCATGAACCCATCTTAGATATCATTATATATCACTGCACAACCACATGTTATCATAAGACAGAAAAAAAGGAAAGGGGAAGGGAGGCTCTAGTTTATTTATGTTAGCATATATACATGTATGTGTTGGCATGTTACTAATGCATTATGTGTGTATATGATTATGAATGCATGTTTGCAGATATTTTTGAGTGTGTGTCTGAATTTCTGAAAGTGTATATGTGTGCATGTAACTATCAGTGTGAACATATATGTGCATTTGGATAATTAAGTAAATGAGAAAAATGGTTAGCTCTTCCAAAATACAATCATACAGCTGTAAAATATATAGCATACTAAAGAAAATGCCATTTAATATTTAACATAACTATGACAGTTAATACTGGAGAACAACTTTTATATCAAATACATATGCTTGCATTCTTTTATCATAGGATCATAGGATCATAGGAAGTTACTAGCCTATTGACCAGGAAGTTATTTCAAGCCTAGCCGTTTCATCATGATGTAATACCATAGATACTCTCTAGTCAATACCCAGGATTGTATTTATTAATGACTGCCCATGTCTAGGAGGGTTATAGGTGCTATCCCTGGTAAGAATTTATGTTGCTTCATCCACTTGTCCAGGTTCCTTGATTTGGCAGCCTATTCCAAAGATGTGGCATTCACTGAGAGACAAATCTGTCCCTCCAACATGTCCTATTCAAATCGCAGGCCATATTTAGGTCCCTGGAATGGGTAGCTCTAGTCCCATTTGATTTACCGATGTGCTGTAAATTCATTAGGTTTGGGTCTGAGATTGCTCTTTAAGCCCGGCATAAGTTTCCCCTAAGGAGTCTATATGAGACTGAATACAGTGATGGCGACTTTAGTCAGTCTGTGTAAGGCACGTGCTGGAGTCCCTTGATCTTCTTAGTTGGAAACCTCTGAGGTCTCTCCAATTATTGCAGGTGCTTTGTACAGTACATGCGAAAGGAGCATTCTAATCAATTATAGGCCTGATTACTGATGAGTACAGAGTGGTTATGACCTCCTTTGCTCTAAAGGTGATGCTTTTGCTAATCAAGTGTGCTATGTAGAAAGCCTTCCTTACTACAGTAGACACATGGTGGTCAAAGTTAAGGTCATAGTGTACTTGTGATCCCAAATCTCCTATCACTTCATAGCTGCAGTGTATTGTTGTTAATTTGATAGTGTGAAGGGGCATTGTTTTTACCAAAGGGAATGATGATGCATTTCTTTGCATTCAGTTTGAGACCATAACTAAGACACAAGTTGTTGGTCTGTATAAGACCCTCCTGAAGTATACTGCTATCATTTGGGGATTCAATAATTGTACCCAGTTTGCAGTCATCCACAAACGTAGTCAGCCACAGCCCCTTAATTTTGTCCTGAACTTCTGAGAAGTATATACCATATTGTAGACTGCCCAGCACTGACCCCTGTGGCACACCGATGGTGACAGGTCTGCTGGTTGACTGGTTGTGAGCCAGTTGGCAACCCATCTTACAACAAAGGGGTTTAAATTCTGTTTGCTACGTTAATCGGTAATGCCTGAGTGTTAAATAAATCTTCATTTAAAACATATTTGCCTGATCTTTCCTTTTTATACAGTAATATGTAAAATTTCTTTCAAATCACCTTGTTTTGTTACTTTTCTCCACTCATCTCAGTGTTCTAACTGAATCATTTCCTGCTTTAAAGGGAAGTTAGAGGTCAAACGGTTCTTCTGGTGATTGAAGCCGATCCAATGCAACAACATCTTCTAAAGTGAGTATAATCAGCTTGTGACTATCTTCCAAGGACAACAAATGTTTAAAAATATACTTTGAGTTGGAAAATAGTTTGTAGTCTCTTATTTCAAAAGAAGGAAGCTTGCGACCATATCAAGTGAGCTGCACCAGTTAAAAAAAAAAAAAGTTTAAACACATTTTTCTAAATTCAAAAATAAACCCCAGAAGGCATACAATGAAGCTCCCAAACAGTCTGATTCACTTGCTTTATTGTCACAACTAATACAACCAAACCAGCAACCAACATTTTTCTAAATAAAAACATAATTATTCCTTTAATAGAATAATAGTAATATACAACACATGAAGCACTTATATTCTTACAAAAAAACAAAAAACACCAATCCAATTAATCAAAAAATCATTCTATTTTTTTTCTTTTCCTTCTGTGTCCTCTTTCTTCCATTTTCTTTCCTTCCCTCTCTTCCCTTGTTTTAATATATTCCGAGAGAGAAAAAGAAAATGGGTCTATGTTATAATCGCAAAACCACAGTTACATGAATTTGGAAATGTCAACACATATTGAGTGAACCACGAAAACACCGAACGTCCTCAAGTGCAAAATTCAAAATGTTGAATCGGCATAGTTGGCCAACCGCACTGCCCGCTACGTAATACCTACCCAAACAAAATAAATAATCCACATACTTACACTTAACAAAATCCCTACTTCTAACCCTAAACTAAAGCTTACATATATTACTATGTATGCACTTACCTTAGCCCACACCCTAACCTTAAGTTCCGTAACTATTGCACACCTACCTTAAGGAGCTACACCCAAACAAAATAATTAATCCACATACATACACTTAACAAAACCCTACTTTTAACCCTAAACTAAAGCTTACATGTATTAATATGTATGCACTTACCTTAACCCGCACCTTAACCCTAAGGTCTGTAGCTATTGTACACTTACCTTAAGGAGCTATACCGGAGAAGGGCCAACTATGATGATTCGAAATTTTGAATTTCGCGCTTCAGGATGTTCAGTGTTTTTGCGGTTCGCTCAATATGTGTCGAGGTTTCCATATTCGCGTAACTGCAGTTTCATACTTATAATAAGTAACCAAAGAAAACACATGCACGCATTCATTATTAAACTAGTAACCTACTGACTATTTTATATTCTAATAACTATTTTTATTTCTAATGGGCTTCTTCTTTAACTATAAAAGCTAACTGGAACTGAATTGTAAAAATAACATTTATCTAATCTCTGGAACTACAAGATAAGTATAATTGTTGTGTAAATATGAAGTAAAACTTTTAACCATGGATGACTTAACTCCTTAACATCCATCTCTTGCACTAAAAAGTTAAATAATATGTATAATAACCAAGATGAGGGCATGTATGAGTGAGATTGAAGAAGGGTACTAGTCATCGAAAAATGGGATTCAGTAAAGATGAACAGAATACACAGGCAGTTTTCAAGCTGATAATGCTTAGGTCAAAACTTAAGTAATACAACAAGTAATAATGTAGGATAAATTGTCAAGGAGCAAATGTCCAGGCCAAGATATAACTAATACCAGACCTGCATTACCATTGCTGATGAATGTACTTTTAGTGGAACCTATCGCCCCATAAGCCTGACTAGCTTGGTCTGCAAAGCTATGGAAAGGATCATCATGGACCTCATAAATAAAGATATTGGGGACCTACAAACACTGGATCCTACCCAGTTCGGCTTTGTTAAGGGCAGATCCTGCCTCTTAAACCTGGTTGATTTCTTTGAAACAGTCACCAAGGCCATTGACGAGGGGAAGGTGGTCCACACAGCCTACCTGGACCTCGCAAAAGCCTTCGATACAATACCCCACTCGGGCATTATAGATAAGCTCACCAGCTTAAATATAAACCCCTATGTCACTAGATGGATTGCAAACTGGCTCAAGGACAGAACCCACATGGTTAGAATTGCTGGAGCCATGTCAGACTCCAAACCAGTTACAAGTGGTGTCCCACAAGGCTCAGTCCTGGGACCTCTCTTGTTCGGTATATATTTCTCGGAGGTACAGGCCAACACGGAAGGTCTGTGGCTGACCAAGTTCGCAGATGACTGCAAACTGGGCACCATAATCGACTCTCCAGCCGACACAAGCATCCTCCAAAAGGGCCTCATAGAAACAGACAACTGGTGCCAGAGCCATGGCCTCAAGCTAAATGCCAAAAAATATATAGTCATCCCCTTTGGCAAAAACAAAGTGCCCACAAATTACCACATAGGTGGTAATCCATTAAGTACAGAAGAAGTAATTAGGGACCTGAGGACCCAAGTTGATAGCAATCTCTCATTTGACAACCACGTGGCCAAAGTGGTTAGAAAAACATTTTATATAGCCCACCTAATCATGAAGGGATTCACATCTAGATCAGGGGAGGTCATCGTGCCTCTTTACTCATCCCTCATCAGGCCCATAATTGAGTACAATGCTTTTTTTGGGATGTACCTTACCAGACACCTGCAGCAACTGGAAAGACCCCAAAAGTACCTCACCAAGAGGATCAAAGGGCTCAAACAGATGCCATATGCTGCCCGGTTAAAGAAACTCCAGCTCTACTCAGTGGCATACCACCTGTTCAGAGGCGATCTGTGCCTGACGTATAAAGCCATGTCCAACCCGGAATTAATGGACATGCTGCACCTCAGAAAATCCAAATCCCATCGAGCTACGCTTCAGAGACTTGAACCTCAGCACTGAAATAAATAGGACATGCTGGAGGGACAGATTCATAACCCAGAGGCTCCCTTCACTCTGGAATAAAATCCCAGTCCAGGTTAGGCAGAGTCCCTCATTGACTCTCTTCAAGAGGAATCTTGATGAGTGGATGGGAGATCGTAGGTTTACCCCGGGTATCACTTCTGTGTCACTGTTAGACAGAGGCACAGTATACTAACCTCGAAAAAGGGCATAGCAAAATAAATTTAAAATGGGTGGCGAAAGCCAAACACATTCTGGCTAGGCTTATAAATGCCCTAGGGTAGATAGCTTAGTATGAACCTATGAACCTATGAACACTTAAAGGCCCGAGAAGGTGGTTAAATATGTTTTTAGCAGGGGTTATCCTAGCTCCCTGGTATAAAGTATTAGGCATCAAGAAGAAGGTGAATGGCATGTTAAATATAAGCCATTATTGATTATTAAGTCCTCCTCCCAATATTACGGCCACACTAGCAAAAAACTATGAAAAAGCTTTAGTAGTGCAATATAGTTCTCAGTCAGCTGAAATTACGAACATTATTCAAAAAAACTAGAATATTTTTAAGGCTAGTCCTAATGTGCTTAACCACCTAGGAGAGAACTCTTATTCATTCAAAAGACTGGATTCAACATGAAAAAACTATTTCAAGGAGGATCAAATAGTCAGGGGTTCAAACATGAAAAGAAAGGTACTATAAAGTGTGGTGCATTCAATCAGTGCTCATTTATTCTTGAATAGAAAAGTTTGGTTTTAGAAAAGAGTTTTCACTCTAAAGTATATTTTTGCAACGGCACTTGTCATTCAAAACTAGTGGGTTATCTGGCTAAATGTTCAGGATGCCCTGCATTTTATATAGGTTAAACTGAATGCAGCCTTTGTAAAAGAATATATGAATGCGGGTATGATATTTCTAAGCACAATGAAAATACTGCTTTATTTAAGCATTCAACTACTTGTCTGTCTTTTTCAAAGTTTAAATTTGCAACTTGGGATTAAGTCACTTTGAACACCCAAGATGGGGATGTTAAAACAGCATTAGAGAATAAAGAACTTAGATGGCAACTTAAGCTACATGCCATGTATTACCCAGTAATTGTATTACTCAGGTATTACCCAGGACGTTGACTCCAGCTAAATTACAGTAAAGATGCACCTAAGGGGTGATTTTTAAAGTTTATTATGTAAGTTTATATGTCATGTATTAGTTTAAGTGTTGGTTGAATTTTAATGTATTTAGTCATTGTATTAACTGGGGTGGTGGTGCTGCGGTAGCGTTGTCGCCTCACAGTAAGACGTTGTCCTGTTCGATTCTCAGCTAAAGCGTCTTCTATGTGGAGACATGCGTGAATGGGCGTACCTTCGTTGAAGGTTGTGCATCAAGGCTGGCAACTCGGCACGTAAAAATCTACTGCCAATCATTAGTGGACCGGAGTTCTGCTGTGGCGACCCCTAACTGGGAAAAGCAGAAAGACACAACATTAACATTGTATTTTATGTCTTTAAATCTTACAAGCAATTACTCAATTAATTACATTCAAAATCATATAAATTACAGTGTATGGTATTATGGGGCATTCTGATGAAGCCTTGTTTGTGTGAGGAAGAAAGCACTAAATAAACATTGTTTTTTATACCTTATATCTTATTTGAGAAGTCCCTTGGACTCTGGCTCTAGCATTATTTTATTTGAAAGAATATGTAAAAGTTTACAAGCACATTTTAATTTGTGGGAATCATCTGATTCACAGATTCTAACCAGTGCATATTATTCAGAGCTACACAGTGACTGTTCAAGATAGTTATACCTGTAGCATAATATGTTACTGTTTTATAATCCTGCTCTAGCTTATATGGAGGAATGGATGAAGACCCATGAAAATATCTGTAGAGTATAGAAGAAATGGAGAAAAGTATGAATTAAGTGTGGAAAACTTGACATTAGGTAACAGGTACTGTATGTTCTTACTTTGTATAACCTGCTAAGTTTTTGATTATTTCTCATCAGAATATTCTTCACACACTTGTTGAGTTTTAGTTTATTATCAATGATTTAGTCACAAAGCCAAATGACTTGCTGGATGGGTAAGAGTATTTGTAGGAGAATTACATCAGCTTAGTTTTACACACATTCAGCTATTCCCCTTTATAATAAATCACAGATGCATTGGGTGAAAGCTGACTTGTAACTTTGGATTAACAAAGTCAAGAGTGACGTCATCCAACATAGTTGTGTAGTCATTTGCACATTGAACAAGTGCAGTAGGCAGTGGCGGCTGGTGACTTCAAATCAAAGGGGGGCTGCAGGGGATAGCTGAATGGGTGGGGTCAATAGGAAGAGGTGCGGCCAACTAGAAAGGGGAGGAGCTATGATCAAAACCACAAAAACTAACTTTAATTAAATATGCTGCCCTGGGTGCCAAACCCTCATTATGAGAGTCCAATCAAGACAAATGAAGTGTAAAAGAATAAAAATATTTAAATGCATTGGCTGCATGACAGCTTACTTAATATCTAGATGGTAGCAAAAATGTTGTGAGGCATAAAAAAATGAATTACTTTTTAAATACATTATGGGAATGCCAGTCAAAATCAAGTATAAGAAAAACAAGGAGCACTCAACTCAAACTACTTCTCCTTGCACTGCAGTTCTAATTATAATTTATATTCAGCTTTATTAAAGCACCTTGTACTGCAGTTCTAATTATAATTTATATTCAGCTTTATTAAAGCACCAAGTAACATGCTGAAAGTAGCAATCTCTGTGATGCCCCCACTTGTAAAAATGTTTCTTATCCAAAACAGACCTGCTGCCTGACAACTATCTACTTGTTTCATGGGGAAAACACGATCAAAGTAAAAATGAAAAGCAAACAAGAAACAAGCTCAAGATACATTGCTTAAATTATTACTGTACAGGTTATGGACCACACATGATTCTGTTTAGATTACTGGTAAAGCCCTCAGAGATCACTAGAAGTCTCCAACAAGTGTAATGAGCTTCTTAAAATAATGTAATCCTGTCCTTTACTACAAATACTGTCATATGCATTTCAATATCCAATGTTTATACATTATCTAGTTAAGTATTCTCTGCATGGCAACAACAGAAAGGCTTCAATGTTGGCAATTCTTTAACAGTATGCTTATTAAAGCTTACTTGCATGTTATGATCTCAGACAAGCTTACTTGATGGTCATTAAAGCATTGCTACTTAAAACACAGAGCAACAGGCACTTTGAGGAATAAGCATAAATCAACAGTACAAAAATATGACAGAAACCAGACCATTCTGCAAAATCGAACAGATGAAAAGCCACTGTAGTACTTGTGTCGACCTTGTATGGGGGGATACGCTGCACATTTACACTGCATAACTGATCCTTGCTTTGCTTGGACACATCTAGACTCACTACATGGGGGAGTGGGGTGCAACAAGTATGTCACAATTTGAAATGTCTCTGGCTGACGGTGATTGGCCCTAACACATTTGTCATACCTCTCACCCTCAGGGCAAGAAATCTGGGCAAAGCCATACATAGAAGTAGGACAAAGGCCCAAAAATAAGGACAATTTTTAAATATTGTTCTTATAAACTTAGAAAAATAATAGAATAGGTCTTGCATTAGTATGAATTTTTTGAAGGATATGAAATCTGAAACTCAAATGCCTGTCATTATTTTCTAACTTCAGTCTTTAATGATTTACCACTAATTTGCCAAAAAAAACACAATTTTATGAAAAATGAACCAAAAATGTGATGCAACAATATAAAATAGCCACACACAATACAGCTGGGAAACTGTCAAAGAAGGGAAACTTTAATATTAGTACAATAGTAATGCTAACTTGAGCAGCTGACAAAATAAAAGAGTCTACATGCATTTCTGAAATAAAAGTAATCTATAACTCTGATTATTACAGTTATTTCTTAATTGTAAACCCTCCATGTTTTCTTCCAAAATTGCTATTTTGCAGAGGGATTATTAGGGGAAGAGCAACATTTTGAGCCAAATTCAGGGACAGTTGAGAGGTTTGGCTATGCCTAATTCTATAAAGCAATTTGCATGTACCTCTCAACCTGTTAATGTAATAAATCTGGACAAGGCCAAATATATTGGGGGAACATATAAACAGTACTAAAAATTGCTCTTGTATAAACTGGGACAGTTGATAGAACAGGTCTTACTTTAGCATGCATTTTTCTGTAGGTTATGAAGTCTGAAACTAGTGTGTCATTATTTAGTGACTTAATTCCTAAATGATTTGCCAGAAAACAACTATGAGGAACAAACCAAAAATAAGAAGCAAAAAACCTATTCATTCTTTGAAAATCTGGACAGTTGGGAGGTATAGTTCAGCTGGGGCTGTCTAAGTTTTCTGCCCTTCCCCCTCACAAAACCATGGTCGAATGGAGCCTCCCCCTGCAGCCATTTCATTGATTCATTACTTTGCTATTTCACTCCATTTACCATAAACACTAATGTGCAAACTGATTTACTTCTATGATGATTTGAACTTCATTTGAAAGTTTTATTTTGCATTTTACAGCACAAACACTAAGACATCTGCTAAAGAAACTTGGCATTAAAACTTCTCTGCCCTGGAAACTCTTATTGAAACAACATTAAAACCCACATTCAAAGAAAATACATTTTACCTGTGACAGATAAAAATTAATTTTGGGCTGTTTTCAAATCATAGGCCCCTTGCATATGAAACATACATGTGCTCTTTGATACACCTTCCTAATGCTTTGAACATTTTTCCAGTAAACAATGAAACAAAACTGCCCAATTCAGAACATTTCCATCATAAAAGTCTACTCAAACTTCTACAGTCCACTATTATCAGTAAATATGCACAATTCTACAGTCCACCATTATCAGTAAATATGCACAATCTCTGAAGTAGTAAAAAAGTAATCTAAATAATTCCACGTTAAATAAATCTGTAATGAAGAGGTTGCTGCTAGCAGTCACCTTTATATTTCATGGTTTAATCGAACAATAAAGTGTCTGATACCCCTGAGGAATAAATTGCCTAAATTACATTAAAAATAAGCTAGTAATATTGCAATAGGAAATGGACGGCAAACTGATAACAGGCTCATAATTAGTATCTTAACTTTCAGTACAGCAGCATTCACTCCTTATGGGAGTAGAACCAACAACCTTCTGCATCAAAAGCAAGTACACAGCCTGTTGTGCTATTAGCACTAAACTTTTCTTTCCCTGCAGCTCTCAGCTCCTTGTAAAATCTACTCAATACTCAACTGCATCTCAACTTCGCAGCACAAGAAGTCTGGAAAAAGCCAAATTTATTGGCGTGGGTCAAACATTGCTTGTATAATCTTGGAAAGCTGCTAGAATAAAATGCTGTGTTACCACCATACATTTTACTGCCAAAGTCCCTGTGCAAAAAAGAGTCAGAACAACATACCACTATGCCAAATCATCTGCTTTGTGAAAGAAAAATGCTGTCTTACAACCGTACATTTTACAGATAAGGTCCCTGTGCAAAACAGTCAAGAGCAACATACCACTATGCCAAATCAGCTGTTTTGTGAACGAGAGGAAGACTGAAACTTAAATGGCTATCATTTAATGAATTCAATTCTCACCATAGCTGTCAACCTCTTAGCACAAAACACCTGGACAAACCCAGTAATGAGGGAATACAGCCCTCAAACATATTCAGTGAATTCAGTTCTTGCCACAGCTGTCAACCTTAGCACAAAAAACCTGGACAAAGCCACTAACAGGGTATTACAGTCCCAAAAATAAGGAAAAATTTCAAATAGTCATCTTATAAACTTAAAAAATTGCTATAATAAAAGGTTGTGTTACTATATATTATTGTTAGAATAAAAAGTTGTTTTACCATGTATTTTCTGAAGACTATGAAGTCTGAAATTCAAATGCCTGTAAATTTTACTTCTGATGGAACAAAAACAATTTTCAGCAGAGGCCCAGGGAGAAATACTGTAGACACATCTTTGTAAAATGGCAGGACACCAGAGCAAATCCACACAAACACAGAGATAAGATGCAGACTCCACAAAGAAGGCACCCCAGCCAAGAATCAAACCACAAATCCTGTAGCTATGAGGCAACAATACTGCCACTGCACCATCAAATATGTAAGAAATTACACATTCAGAAACCTGAAGTCTGAAATTCAAATGCCTGTCAATTTTATTTAACATTTGTTAATCAGGACAGTCTGACTTGGAGCAAAAAACAATTTTCAGCAGAGGCCCAGGAAGAAATAATGCAGACATGTGTTTGTAACATGGGAGGACACAAAAGCAAACCCACACAAACACAAGGAGAAGATAACAGACCCCACAAAGAAGGAACCCCAGCCAAGAATCAAACCTGAGAACCTGCAGCTCTAAGGCAACAATGCTACTACTACACCATCAAATATCAAGCATTGCAACATTTACAAACCACAGATATTATGAGGAACAGATCAGATCAAATATGAGGCAAAAATCTGCAATTTATTTACAAATGGTGGTGGGTAGGGAACTCAAGTCTTTAACACCTGCATACAGGGTACAGGGTTCAAGCCTGAGGTATTCCCTACCACACCACCATGAGCACCTGGGGCATTTACACACACACACACAAACGCTAGCATACATCCCCATCTATTCAAACAGTAAAAAACTAGCATACATCCCCATCTATTCAAACAGTAAAAACTAGCATACATTCATATAGTAAAAGCACCATACTTTCAAACACACTTACCTGTCCTGACTGTCCATTCTCCATAATATCCCAAACGCCCATGCAAGACCTGTGAGATTCCCGAGATCCAAACCCCTTCCCGACGAGACTACTGCAGCAATTCCTAACTGCAACACCAGCAGTCTGGCCCCGATGTGTTTTCCCAGTGAGTCTGTGCACTTTAAAAGTGCACAGATGTCTCCTCCGTTCCCCTATTGGGACTGCCTGGAGCATGCGCATAGACCCGCAGTAGTCTGGACTACTGTGCATGCGCACAGTCCGTGAATTTTTAAAAACTTTTTTTTTCTTTTTTCTTTTTTTTTTAATTTGTTTTTAATTCTTTTTGTTGAGGGGGCTGCAGTCCGGCAGTCCAATAGCACGGGCCGCCCCTGGCAGTAGGTAAGTATATCATTCACAGATAATGTGAGCAAAAGTGAGCCTAACATGGAGCCAAAAGGAATTCCCAGATCAGATGAAAGAAAGTGAGAGATAATCCTGTGCTTTCTAACTGCTTGTACTGTATGACATTCTTGGAAATGGTGGTAAAATGTTGCTCATAGTATATTATGGTTCTCTTTTCTACACTGATTGCACTGCTAGGCATGCTCATTTAAGTTGATATAAGATTGTATGTAATTGTAATGCTTTTTTTCACCTTTTGCAAACTATGTACTCACATTTCATATCTTTGTTATTTCTATGTTATATTGTTCTATGTGTTTTACTTTTTTTTTTTTTATATACTTTATATTAATTTTGTGGAGCTTTTCTCCCAGGCCTCGGCTGAAAATGGGCTTCGGCTCAGTTGGACTAACCTGGTCAACAAATGTGAAATAAATAAATAAATAAATAAATAAAATAAAATCATGGCCATCTAGGATCTGCTTCAACAGTCAGCTGCATAGTGTGACACATGTTTTTTTGGCAGTTTTCAAGAAGGCAGTAGCTATCTATCTGCAACAACTTAGGCAACACTTCAGTTGTCTAAATGTAGTCAGTAACATGGAGCAGAGCAGAGAGTGTCCATACTCTGTGCTGTGTTTAGACATATTTTGTGCTGGAGGTCAAGTCTGAGTTGATGAGGTGCTTTTGTGTGTGTGTGTGTGTGTGTGTGTGTGTGTGTGTGTGTGTGTGTGTGTGTGTGTGTGTGTGTGTGTGTGTGTGTTTTGAGAGTGCACATATTCATATAAACTGAGGACATTTGTGTAATGAGGTAGCTATTGTTAAACAGAATGGCCAAAGGCCCTTTTGTACAGTGGCACAGTGGGTGTTTGCTTCCAGGTAACATGGAAAAGGCCATTTTTGATAGAGCAGATGATGAGAATAGAACATGGATAATCAATAGACTAATCAGAAGTTTTCAGCAGTTCAGATGGAAGAGCAATGACAGGGAAAACTGGTTTAAGATTACACTGATGTCTGTAAACTATACTAAGAGATACTGATTTACAGTAAAGGGTGGATGGTTACCATTAGGAACTGTTAGGACAATAGAAAAAAACTAAATGACTGAGGGCCTTGTGTGATATTTTAAAAGAGTCATTAACATTCTGTACATATATGTCAGCAACCTCGCAATCACTGATGTAGGGTGAAAGGTGAAGGTGTTGAGTTAATACCAGTGAGAAATAGCTGGTCAAAATATTTGGGATCATTGATGCGAAGGAGGAGAAGAGAGGGAAGGCATGCCCAAAGGCAGGTAAAGGCTAGGACTGTGGTAGTGAGGTTCGGAACATTGAATGTTGGCAGTATGACTGGTATAGGGAGAGAGCTAGCTGATATGATGGACAGAAGGAAGGTTGGTATATTGTGTGTGCAAGAGACCAGATGGAAGGGGAGCAAGGCTAGGTGTATCAGAGGCAGGTTCAAATTGTTTTATCATGGTGTGGATGGGAGGAGAAATGGCGTAGGGGTTATCCTGAAGCAACAGTATGCTAAGAGTGTTTTGCAGATGAAAAGAGTGTCAGATAGAGTGATGTTTATGAAGCTGGAAATTGATGGTGTAATTATAAATGTTGTTAGTGCATATGATCCACAAGTTGGGTGTGCGATGGATGAGAAAGAAAAATTTTGGAGTGAGTTGGATGAAGTGGTGATGGCTGTACCTAAGGGTGAGAGAGTGGTGATTGGAGCAGATTTCAATGGACATGTTGGTGAAAGGAACAAAAGGGATGAGGAAGTGATGGGTAGGTATGGTTTTAAGCAAATAAGACTAAAATAAAAAGGTGCAACACCAAGCAGAAGGTCAGATGGTAGTGGATTTTGCAAAAAGGATGGATATGGCTGTGGTAAATACATATTTTAACAAGAGGGAGGCACATAGAGTGACATACAAGAGTGAAGGGAGATGCACACAGGTGGATTGTATCTTATGCAGGAGGGACAGTCTGAAGGAGACTGGAGACTGTAAAGTGGTGGCAGGGGAAGTGTGGTTAGGCAGCATAGGATGGAGGTTTGTAGGATGACATTGATGATCAAGAAGAGGAGGAGGAGTGAGAGGGCAGCACCAAGGATCAAATGGTGGAAATTGAAAAAGGGTAATTGTGAGGTGGAGTTCAGGAAAGAGTTAAGACAGGCACTGGGTGGCAGTGAAGAGTTACCGAATAGCTGGGTAACTACAGCAGAGCTAGTAAGGGAGACTGCTAGAAAGGTGCTTGTGTAACATCTGGAAAGAGGAAGGAGGACAAGGAGACCTGGTGGTGGAATGAAGAAGTACAAAAGAGTATACAGAGAAAGAGGCTGGCGAAGAAGAACTGGGATTGTCAGAGAGATGAAGAAAGTAGAAAGGAGTATAAGGAGATGAGGTGCATGGCAAAGAGAGAGGTGGCGAAAGCTAAGGCTAAGGCATATGAAGAGTTGCATGAAAGGTTGGACACTAAGGAGGGAGAAAAGGACCTCTACCGATTGGCTAGAGAGAGGGACCGAGCTAGTAAAGATGTGCAGCAGGTAAAGGTGATAAAGGATAATGAGGGAAACATACTTACAAGTGAGGAGAGTGTGTTGAGCAGATGGAAAGAGTACTTTGAGGAGCTGATGAATGAAGAGAATGAGAGGGAGAGAAGGCTGGATGATGTGCGGATAGTGAATCATGAAGTGCAGTGGATTAGCAAGGAGGAAGTAAGGATAACTATGAAGAGGATGAAGAATGGAAAGGCTGTTGGTCCAGATGACATACCTGTGGAAGCATGGAGTTGTTTAGGTGAAATGGCAGTGGAGTTTTTAACTAGATTGTTTAATGAAATCTTGGAATGTGAAAGGATGCCTGAGGAATGGAGAAAAAGCGTTTTGGTACCGATCTTTTAAGAATAAGTGTGATATGCAGAACTGTAGTAACTACAGAGGGATTAAATTGATCAGTTACAGCATGAAGTTATGGGAAGGAATAGTGGAAGCTAGGTTAAGAAGGGAGGTGATGATTGGTGATCAGCAGTAGGAAAAAGCACTACAGATGCGATGTTTGCTCTGAGAGTGTTGATGGAGAAATACAGAGAGGGTCAGAAGGAGTTGCATTGTGTCTTTGTGGATGCAGAGAAAGCATAGGACAGGGTGCCTAGAGAGGAGTTGTGGTATTGTGTGAGGAAGTCAGGAGTGTCAGAGAAGTATGTAAGAGTGGTACAGGATACGTACAAGGGTAGTGTGACAGTGGTGAGGTCTGAAGTGGGAGTGATGGATGTGTTTAAGGTGGAGGTGGGATTACATCAAGCATCAGCTCTGAGCCCTTTCTTATTTGCAATGGTGATGGACATGTTGACAGACGAGATCAGACAGGAGTCCCTGTGGACTATGATGTTTGCAGATGACATTGTGATCTGTAGTGAGAGTAGGGAACAAGTGGAGTAGACACCGGAGAGGTGGAGATATGCTCTAGAGAGAAGAGGAATGAAGGTCAGCAGGACTAAGACAGAATATATGTGTGCGAATGAGAGGGAGGATAGAGCAATGGTGAGGATGCAAGGAGTAGAGGTGGCATAGGTGTATGAGTTTAAATACTTGGGATCAACAGTTCAGAGTAATGGTGAGTCTGGAAGAGAGGTGAAGAAGAGAGTACAGGCAGGATGGATTGGTGGAGAAGAGTGTCAGGAGTGATTTGTGACAGATGTGTACCAGTAAGAGTAAAAGAGAAAGCCTACAAGAGGTAGTGAGACCAGCTATGTTATATGGGTTGGAGACAGTGGCATTGACAAAAAGGCAGGAGTCAGAGCTGGATGTGGCAGAGTTAAAGATGTTAAGATTTGCACTGGGTGTGACGAGGGTGGACAGGATTAGGAATAAGTATATTAGAGGGTCAGCCCAGGTTGGAAGGTTTGGAGACAAAGCCAGAGAGGCAAGATCACATTGGTTTGGACAAGTTCTGAGGAGGGATGCAGAGTATATTGGAAAAAAAGATGCTAAGGATGAAGCTGCCAGGTAACAGGAAAAGAGGAAGGCCTAAGATAAAGTTTATGGATGTGGTGAGAGAGGACATGCAGGTGGTTGGTGTGACAGAGCAAGATGCAGATGACAGGAAGAAATGGAAACAGATGATCTGCTGTGGTGAGCCCTAACGGGAGCAGCCGAAAGAAGAAGAAGAAGAAGAAGAAGAAGAAGAAGAAGAAGAAGACGCGTTGGTGCTTTTACTTACGGTTGTAATTTTTTTACTTGCTCAAATAGCGATTTTGGCACTTTTGTGCATCACTCGGATTTTGTTATGGTGAAATGCCAGCCTCATTGTATGATAATCTGCTTAATATGTTCACAAATGATTTTTGATGTCAGAATATCTGCCAATTTGTTTGGCCAGGATTCTAAGACCTACTGGATATCTGAATGATAGTAATAAAGTCATCTCTGCATTCCGTCAGCTCTGTTTCTCATACTTTTAACATTAACTTCAGATCTGTCGGCCCATTAGTATTTCATCATCTGGTATAAGATATATGGTAACACTAGTAATCTGTTGTTCTGCATTCAGAACAATATCACATGACAGAAGAACAGGTTTAGGACAAGATAGACCATGTAAGAGAAATGAGACTGATATATATTTTATACACTTTCTGTGGCCTCACCCTTTGAGTCTCTCTGTATGAAACCTAGAGTGTACCGCTATCTGTGCAATATTGAATTTGATGAAAATATTGACTTTAAGATTTGTACTAGCAGTGACATATTGACAGCATGAAGGCCTGCTCAAAGGATATTATAAAAAGAACTATGATTACTAGCCTCTCTAGCTATGATCTATAGGCTACCACAGATATGTACATTTTGTAAATATCAGATTTGTACCATGTACCTAAGAATCTACACCAGCTCTCTAACATGAAATGTAACTGTAAATTGTTCATTAATAATATTGTGTCTGTATTTAAAAATAACATGTACCTAAGAAATTACACCTGCTCTCTAGCATGAAACATAATTGTAAATTGTTCTTTTCTATATTGTATCTGTATGTAAACTTTGTAACATGGAGATTTTCTCCCCATACCTCCAATGAAAACAGGCTCTCTGAGCAAACCATAAAAACAAACTTCTGTTAGAATCAAAGCATAAATAACAAAAGAAAGAAAATAATAACACCAAAATAAAAAGTGCAACAGCAAGCAAAATAAGAACTGAATCAATAATAAGACTAAAATAAAAAGTGCAACATCAAGCAAAATAAGAATTGAATCAATAATAATAGTAAAATAAAAAGTGCAACATCAAGCAAAATAAGAACGGAATCAGTAATAAGACTAAAATATAAAGTGCAACAACAAGCAAAATAAGAACTGAATCAACAAAAAGACTAAAATAAAAAGTGCAACAGCAAGCAAAATAAGAACTGAATCAATAATAAGACTAAAATAAAAAGTGCAACACCAAGCAAAATAAGAACAGAATCAATAATAAGACTAAAATAAAAAGTGCAACAACAAGCAAAATAAGAACTGAATCAATAATAAGACTAAAATAAAAAGTGCAACAACAAGCAAAATAAGAATTGAATCAATAATAAGACTAAAATAAAAAGTGCAACACCAAGCAAAATAAGAACTGAATCAATAATAATAGTAAAATAAAAAGTGCAACACCAAGCAAAATAAGAACTGAATCAATAATAAGACTAAAATAAAAAGTGCAACACCAAGCAAAATAAGAACTGAATCAATAATAAGACTAAAATAAAAAGTGCAACAGCAAGCAAAATAAGAACTGAATCAATAATAAGACTAAAATAAAAAGTGCAACATCAAGCAAAATAAGAACTGAATCAGTAATAAGACTAAAATAAAAAGTGCAACAGCAAGCAAAATAAGAACTGAATCAATAAAAAGACTAAAATAAAAAGTGCAACAGCAAGCAAAATAAGAACTGAATCAATAATAAGACTAAAATAAAAAATGCAACAGCAAGCAAAATAACAACTGAATCAATAATAAGACTAAAATAAAAAGTGCAACAGCAAGCAAAATAAGAACTGAATCAATAATAAGACTAAAATAAAAAGTGCAACAACAAGCAAAATAAGAACTGAATCAATAATAAGACTAAAATAAAAAGTGCAATACCAAGCAAAATAAGAACTGAATCAATAATAAGACTAAAATAAAAAGTGCAACAACAAGCAAAATAAGAACTGAATCAATAATAAGACTAAAATAAAAAAGTGCAACACCAAGCAAAATAAGAACTGAATCAATAATAAGACTAAAATAAAAAGGTGCAACACCAAGCAAAATAAGAACTGAATCAATAATAAGACTAAAATAAAAAGTGCAACACCAAGCAAAATAAGAACTGAATCAATAATAAGACTAAAATAAAAAGTGCAACACCAAGCAAAATAAGAACTGAATCAATAATAAGACTAAAATAAAAAGTGCAACACCAAGCAAAATAAAAATTGAATCATCAAAGGAAATAAGCAACTTAGTAACATCAACCAAGGTCAGATATGAGAAAAAATAGTTATCCAAGCCTTTTTCAGTTGCAGCTGCAGTCCCCACGGAAACACACATCAGTGTGATGAGATAATTATAAATGGTGCCACCTATCTGGAAGCCATGGATAAAGTAAACCCAGTGGCTGACAAATTTTGCTCAAATTTCCCTCCCATCATTCCTGGTACTCACAAGAAATAACAGGAAACCATATAATCCCAGCTTATCATGCAGGACCAAGTCCTGGAGGAACTCTCAAGAGCACAAAATGCAGCTCCAATGGACCTTGACAATATCCCAGGATGCATCCTAAATAGCATGGAACAAGATATTTCTATGCCCTAGCAACACTTTTCAACCTCAGCCTCCAAACTGGCTTTGTAGCAAGGGATCAGAGGAAAGCCAGAGTCATACTCATGCAGAGGGGAGAGTCATCCACCATCCTAGGAAATAATGTCCCATAAGTCTAGCCAGCCTCAAATATAAAGCCAAGGAAAGAATTATCATGGAACTAACCAATAAGGACATAGGAAACCTCCAAACAATGGACCCATTGCAGTTTGCTTTTGCCACAGGCAGGCCATGTTTGCTCAACCTAATGGAATTTTTCACTCAGCTATTGTGGATAAGTTTACCAAACTTGAAATAAACTCCTATATCACCCAAATGATTGGAAACTGTCTCACAGATAGTATACAGGAAGCCAGAATGGGATTACCACCTCAAAAAAAAAAAAGATCTGTCACGAGTAGAGTCCCACGGGGCTCTGCTATGTGGCCAGTCTTGTTTGGCATCTACTTCTCTGATATCATAGTAAATGGAAAAGGGATATGGTTGACTAAGTCCAAAGGACTCAATGATTCTGCAGGAGGGCTTGTCCCAAACAAACAACTGGTGTCAGAGTTATAGACTAAAACCAAATGCCAGAAAGTGCATTACTATGTCCTTTGGAAAAATGATTACCCCTAAGAAATTTCACACTAAAAATACATGCCTAAGAATATACCCAGTAGTCAGAGATTTGGGCACTTAAATTTAAGGTGACCTAGCTTTCAAGTAACACATGCCCACTGTTGTGAGGACGTTCACCTATACTACACAGCTTTTAAATAATTGAATAGCACCTTGGTCCAGAGAGGTCACTGTCTCACTTTTCTGAGCTCCACTTAGGTCAATCATAGAATAGATTGGCCTCCTTGGTAAGTACTTGTCCAGCATTTGCAATAACTAGAGGGTCCACAGAGGTTCCTTACAAAAAGAATAGTGGGTCTAAGGCACAAGACCTCCATGGTTTGCCCCAAAGCCCTCTCACTGTATTAGTCTCATATAGACTACTAAGAGACAAGCTATGTCTGACTTATGTGCTTCAAGTTATTGTACATCTACACCACAAAAGAAGCACGCTTTGGGTTGACCCCAAAATTTCATTATTGACATTTTACCATTAGTCATATTATAAAGATGCTTATCTATGGCAAATAAAGCCCAAACTTTCCATTCTTTATTCCAAGTCTTCCACCATCTAGTATTTTGATTTCAAATACTTTTCAACAGTTCTGCTCCAAAAAGATCTTTAAATTTAGCTCAGTCTTATCTGTAGTCCTAAATTTCACTGTTATCTTCATTCATTGCATAACAGTATTACTAGACATCACTTAGTCTTTCAAACGAGAACATTTTCATTATGAAACATATGAACCTTTATGCCAAAGAAAATGATTAAACAGTTATTTCATGAAATGACTCCAAATCCAAGTGGAGGAAAGCACTGATATCTGTAACTGAGAAATTTAAAGGAGCACTGATTTAATTTCAAATAATGTGCCTTTTAACTGATTTCCTGTTTTGACCATTATACACACCAGGTAGTCACGAGTGAACATATTTAACCTTGGAATGAAGATTGCAAGACATAGCAACCCTTGTGTGGGGGAACTAACACTGGCTGACCATGAGTCTGTCTTGCCTCATGCAGAAGGCAACACCATTTGCATCATGTTCTGGCTGTACTGAAACAGACAGGGTACTCCAGTGTACCACGTTAACTATAACATGTGATGTTTAGCAATAAATAATATCCCATAAGGATATCTCATTATCTGTGTGACAAGCAGCAGACAAGTGTGTGTATTCCCTCCACATACATTGGAATACAGAGACTGAGTATAGTACAGGTATACATGGAGGCACAACAGACATGGTACATCATAACCCCACCCCAAAAGGGGATACTGCAGATTCCGGACAAAATATATAGGCATACCACATGTAGTGCTGCCGCCACCACCACCACCATCACCACCTTCACCTTCACCTGGCATGAAAGATCCACACAATAGCAAAGCTAATTCCTAGAATCAGCAATTAGTTGTTATGACAGTAATAGTCTCAAACCCGCAACCAAATAACAGAAAAAAACATGAAAATATAAAATACAAGGAAAGAAAAAAGACATACTTCCCATACTATTTGAGGTGGTTCTGCCTTACCTCTGCTTTCCATGCATGGTGCTCATCAGGTTTCCTTTGCCACAGACCATCAAGATGATACTTGAACCGTTCCCAGCATCCTGGGTTTGGCTATGACTGAGGACAGCTCCATAGTGAATTCATACCAGCGATCCACATGAAATGAAAACGAGTAAAAAGCTAATGCATTATCTTTCTCTTCTTCAAGCATCATACAGTCTCTGTCAGCTGAGTATTAACCAAAGCTACCATTCTCCCAAATATTCTCTGAAAATAGTGTTACCTTCATGAGGAACATAATAGCAGCTTATTATGAATAATGTGTTTAGCTTGATATTTGCAGCATGGTTACTCTTGACATAAAATTACATGTACCTATGCAGACCTGGAGCACAAGCTGAAGTGTCTGAGCTGTTAGCAGTTAATTCTGGTAGAAGGCTACTCCTTATGCTGCTTGTTCACCTCAGCAAAGATTATCAGTTCAAAAACAGACATTCCTCCTTACATAATATGCTTACATGCCACTTTATTTATTTATTTCCAGTTTGATTACCAGGGAAGTCTACTGGGCCCAAATGACCCATTTTCAGTGGAGGCCCGGGGAGGAAAGCTCCAAGATACATTGTACAGTTTAGATACAAAAGTATAAAAAATACATTATATAGAACAGTTACAAATAAGTACATTTAATGTTACGCATAGTCAACACAATTCATTGTGGGTGATCCTAAGGGTTATACAGTTTAATTTCAGAAAACACTCTTATGTATTAGGTGAGATAACACTTTACATACAAGTAAATGTGGATACACTATACATGCACACATTTAAAGTAAGATGCTATTTACAAAGTTGAGTCATGTGATAAGTAGCTATAAGTGTTGCAGACAGCTTAGATACACTCATAGGAAAATAACTATGGGAGTTATAGAGAGCTTGGGAACCTGAGATAGAACTCCCTGGGGGCATATACTTAGAAAGAGTAGATGGGGTGAAGGCAGGTGCATTTCCATTTAGTGGACAGGTGTTTGAAAAGCTGTTTTTTGAAGTTTTCTGAATTTGGTATGGTTCTTAAAGTAAAAGGAAGAGAATTCAATTTTTTGCTTAGTGAGAAATAGCTCTAATAGGTATAAACCCATGTAATACTGGAAGTTTTCTGCCATGTTCTAGGCTAAGTTGCACAGACCTGTGAAGATCAGTACCCATGAGCTGAACTATGAAATAAAATGAATAGTGGTTATCAATCACTAGAATGGATTTCATTGCACAATAAGGAATTCTTCATAATAAATGCCTGAGTCAAAGTAGAAGCTCCTCAAGCTCAAATGGAACAGAATTTACAAACACAAACATCACTGACAGGAACCACCATCCACCTGAATCTAGAAGAGAAAGACACTGTGATGATGTGAGGTATTGCCATCTGTGCCAGGAAGAAAAGGGCAGTGTGTGTGTAACATACACCAGCATAGTTATTTGGAGTTTTGTAAATAATGTTGCGTCATTTGACTATCACACTGACATGTACAAATGCTTGTGTTAAAAATGTTTCAACAGTGTTATTATAACTGATTAAATGTATATGTTTAAACAAAGAATTCTGGAAGGGAAGACTAGAAGTTTTTGAATTTGTTCTATAACTTTCATATACTGCAAAAGGTCTTAGCAAAGCTCTGAGTGTGTGTTGTACTAGAGTCAGGTGGTCAAATATGGGTCTATATTAGATCACCGAATGCTTAGGTAAGTGAACGGTGATTAATCAACCCCATGTAAGCGAAAGCTTACAAAACCGAACTGTCAGCTCAACAACAAAAAAAAAAAGAAATCACATTAAAACATGAGATTAAGTGGGGGGGCTAAACTCTCCACACCCCTAACATGGGGGGCTGTGCCCCCACACTCCCCTATTTATATATACCAACTCCGAGACCATACTACAGTGCTGAAAATGGCAAAGTACTGAAGCGGCCAAGCAAATTCTTTCCCAAGGAAAAAATTTGCTTACATGTCGCTTCGATATTTTGCAGTTTCGGTTTTGTCAGTTCGACCAAGATGCATTCGAAAACATGCATCTTCAGTCTGCTGATAGGAACCCGTCAAATATGATGTCATTCTATAACCAGCACTAAGAGGATGGAACTCATAAAGTACATTGTTTTGTTTAGTTTTCTTTAGAATCTGATATAAAATCTATGAAAGTTATCACATTAGTGTTAGCTCAATTCAATGTTAGTTTGAATCTCATCACCTTGCCTTCAAGAAGTAAGCATGTCACCATCTAATCTTGCCTTGCTGTATTAAGTTAACTAAGAAACAGTTATTCTTTAGACAGTCAGGAAATACAGTGAGATTAGTTAAGTAGTGTTTTTTCTGCATGTGTTTGAATCTGTTCAACTATGTTATTTTTATTTCTCCTGTGATTGAAACTCTGGTGTTTATTGTACTTAGATATTTAGGATTAATTTAGTATTCTCATGTTTTCTATTTTATTATTTGTTGTTAAATATTTTTATACCTTTCATTGTGGCTGGTGTTTTAGAGAATACTTTTAACATCTTGAGAGTAATTGTGCATATTTTAGTGACATCTTAGCTACTCCAAAAAGCCCTCTTGCTTTGGTTATACTCTAGCATTTATATTAATATTAATTTCACTCATTATAATTGGATACTCTTGTAAGAATCTTATAGTGGCTGACTGGTGGCAGCGTGGTTACCATATAATCTGGGGAAAAGGGATACATCTAGTAAATATGTGCCAGACTTTCCCAGAAGTGTGTGTGTGTGTGTGTGTGTGTGTGTGTGTGGGTGTGTGTGTGTGTGTGTGTGTGTGTGTGTGTGTGTGTGTGAAAATCAGATACCTTGGTGTGGGTGTGTCAGCTACTTGGAACTGGGACACAATGCTCCAAAGTGAGTCTTGTTTGGGATCTAGAGAAAGAGTCCAATCCCAGGTCTGGAGCATGTTCCCTGTGTGCTCTTGGGGGAAATTGTGCTTGATGCAGAGAACTGCATCTTAAAATACTGTGTAAATCCATTCCTGTTTTTAATGACCATCTCTCACTGATATCAGTGGTGAGGATTGAGGCTCCTTGATTACTGGCCTGGGGTAAAGAGAGGCTGTCACATATTGATGTCAGAGTGGTGGGAAATTAATTGAACTTCAGTAGCCTATGGGCAGTTGTCACTGAAGGTGTGTGTAGTCTCAACAGCCACAAGGTAGACATTCAGAATTTCATTTTCACAATAGTTGTATTTATTTTTTTTTAGTTTAGTTTAGTCAGAGAAAGCAGGCAAAGTTGTCAGCAGAGGATTATGGTAAGCTGGCAAAGAACGAATTGGCAAAGGTGTGTGAATCCAAAGGACTGTTTCATGCTAAAAGGACTAAAGAGGGAATAATTTCAGCTTTAATCACAGCTGCAGCATGGACCAGTGGCCAAGAGGACAGCCAGTCTTGTGATGGAGATGTGCAGCCTTCAGAAACAGGACGGTTCACCTTTTGCTCAGCTCAGAGGACTTAAATATCCATCTGGAGTTAAAGAGAATTGAACTGGAGGCCAAATGTTTGGAGGCTGAAGGAAAGGAAAAGCAGCATCAACTTGAACTGGAGGCTAAAGGTTTGGAGGCTGAAGAAAAGGATAAGCAGCATCAGTTGGAGACCAAACATTTGGAGACCAAAATATGACTACAACATTTGGAGACCAAAGAGAAACTGTGGTGTTTGGAGGCTGATAAAAAGCAAAGCAGCATCAGCATGACAGGGAAATGCTGACCCTAAATCAGGGTCATGGAGGGAATGGGGAAGAGAATAACTGGACCCCAGAAGCAAGAAAGGTCAGTAAATTTCTTCCACGATTTGCTGAGGGGGGTGACTTTGGTAGTTTTACTCGTATAATTGAAAGAGAATGTAAACAGTATAATGTTGACCAAAAGCTCTGGGTATGGTTCCTGATCCCCTTACTCTGTGGTAACTGCTGTTTCTAATTTGTCTGATACTGATTGTGTAAACTATGTAGAGTAAAATAATGTATATTGAACTGCTATAAGTTAACACCTGAAGCTGACAGGAAAAAAGTTTTGTGAGCATAGATGCATGGTAGATGAAAGCGTATGCGATTATATTGTTGAGTTAAGCACTTATTTTCATAGGTGGATGAGTGGGTGTCAGGTCACCACTTTTGAAAGACTAGCAGACCTTTTAGTAAGGGAACAAGCCCTTAGTCTTTTGCCTGAGAGCATGAGAATCTGGTTGGCAGACTGGGAGTGTAACTCTGCAGCTGAGCTGGGGAGAAAAGGGGATCCCTACATAGCAAGCAGGGCATCACTGCACAAGAAGGGGATACCCAATGCTGCACATAGATATAAGAGAACCCATGGTGGGCAGCCTAAATCACCCAGCAGAGTCTATCAGTAACAGGGGAACCAACTAGTTCAGGTACATGGCCAAGAGTAGTGGTTAGATGTCTTAAATGTAACAAGAGTGGCCATGTAGCATACAAATGTCGACTAAAGCAAGGTGGGAAACAAAAGATGAGGGATCCAGCAAGTGGGAATAAGTGTGCCAGTAATAAGCTTTCTGGAGACAACACTGGTACCAACCTATCACTGGAGTATGTATCTTATCTTAGTGGATGGAAGACAGGCCACTGCTAAGAGAGACACAGTCTCTGACATAACCATTGTGAAGCCGGCAGTGGTTAAAGAAAAACAATACTTGCTTGGGTAGTCCACTTCAGTCAGAGCTTTAGAAAGGACCATATTCTAAATAACTTTTGGTCAGGGTTCACCTTTCATGTAGGTCTAATAGCCTGGGGTAGAACCAGACATACCTCACACATGAAACTAGGGCTGGTAATGTGGCTATTTCAGGGAGGGAGCTACCTTGTAGCAGTTGGCCTGAAAGCATAGCTGCAGGTAGGTGCTGATGTTCCTGTGGGCAGGGTTACTGCAAGGACTGATGTGAGTGGTAGTACCTAGGCTGATAATGAGACACCCTTACCAGAAGATACTAGGCTTCCTGTGGAAGTGGAGTTTGGAGGAGTCACAAAGGTAGAGTTAAGACAGGCTCAGCTCTTGGACCCTACCTTACGAGGCTTGAGGGAGGTAGCTAAGGAGGCAGCTGATGCTGAAGGAAAAGGGGAGCCTGTATATATTGGGGTAAAGGGGTTACTGTGTAGAGAGTGGACCCCTGAGGGAGGGCTAGAGGGTGAGGTAATACAGAAGTTGGTAGTGCCCAGAGCTTACCATCTGGCACTTCTAGCCATAGCCCACAACATTCCTTTTGCAGGTCCTAAGAGCATAACGTGTACCAAGAGACATATTATGGAGAACGTTTATTGGTCTGGGATTGTAAAAGAATGCAACATGGTACTGCAGGACCTGTGAGCAGTGACAAAAGGTTGGCCAGGCAAGGGACAGGGTCAAAGCTTCATTGATGCCTTTGCTTGTGACTTGAGGAGCCACTTCTGAGGGTAGCTATGGATATTGCAGGACCTCTGAGTACCCAGTATATCCTGGTGGTAGTAGATTATGCTACTAGATACCCTGAGGTAGTGGCTGTTGCCTCCATCAAGGCAGAGAAAGTGGCAAATGCTTTGATAGAGATTTTTCAACAGGGTAGGTTTCCTGAGAGAAATACTGACTGACAGAGGAATCAATCTCATGTCAGACCTGCTGGCTTGTCTGTTGAAGAGTTGTGGGGTGAAGCACCTAAATACCACCTCCTACCATCCCTAGACCAATGGTCTGGAGGAGTGGTTAACTCTACACTAAAGAACATGCTGTGGGCATTTGCAGACCAGTTTAAAAGAGAATGGGATAAATATTTGCCCCATCTACTATTTGCATATAGAGAGGTTCTTCAGGAATCCACAGGATTTTTACCTTTTGAGTTGCTGTATGGGCATAGGGGAAGAGGGGGCCTTCAGATTTGATTCATGATGAGTGGGAGGGTGAGTGTGAATCCCACAAGGAGCCTGTTGTGGTATATATCCTAAACTTCAGGGCAAGATTTAGGGAGCTCATGGGCTTGATCCAAGAGAACCTGGCAAGATCCAAACAGCAGGAAAAGGTCTGGTATGACAGGAATGCTCGAACCCGAGAGTATGTTGTGGGACTGCAGGTTATAGTGCTCATTCCTGTCAGACACAGTAAGCTGCAGGCAGCTTGGAAGGGACTCTTTAAAGGAAGTTCAGTGATGTTAATTACATGGTAAACCTGCTAGTCAAGAGGCAGGAGAACAAACCGTACCATTTTAACATGATGTAGCCTTACCATGAAAGGGAGGCCCTAGTGATGAGTATTTGCAGTGGATGGCATGACGAGTCTGTGGGTGATCTGGTGACTGATCTCCTCAGTGAGGCTTGAACTAACATCTCTGTGGAAAGGATAGCAATATCCCAGTGGCTATCCTCTGCTCAGGTTCAAGAAATCTGAGCAGAGTTGCAGGAGGTTGGGGTCATGTCCCCTCCATTCAGCACAGATACTAACTACAGTACAAAAAAACCCATAAAGTGGAACACACTACTAGCAGTCTGGGAAGTTCAAACAATATTGCTAACCAAAACACCAATATCTGCGATATACCTGCATTAACTACACTTCCTATGAACTCTGTGTTCCCCTCCTTTCAGCTTGGACACTAACTACAGTACCAAAAAACATAATGCAGAATGCACTACCAGCATTCTGGGAAGTTCAAACAATATTGCTAACTAAAGCAGTAATATCTATGCAATACACTAACAAAGCTTGTAGATGACTGCAAACTGAGAGCAATAACTCACCTCTTATCCATCCTTATTTATGCCTTCCCCATCATGACTAATCTGCACTGCACAGAACTAAACAAAATGGAATCTTGTTACAACAAGATAGCCAAGTTTGCTACTGACGCCTCCTATAGATCCCACAACTGTCTATCCCTCAAGCAACTCAACTGGCTGGAGTTGCCTCACCTACTCCTACTCAATCAACTCTCAATAGCACACAAGCTCTACTACCTTCCTGACAAAACCTCAGCACTTCTGCAAGTAATTTAGCCCTACATCTCCACTAGAACATTAAGATCTACTAACTGAAACCTCATAAATGTCATCAAACGTAAAAATGAAGCTGAGAAATCTCTTTGCATGCACTATTGCCAGAACCTGGAATTCACTCCCAAGCCAAATTACCTCTACCACCTCTCTTACCCATTTTAAGAGACTCCTGAAAACTCATTATGAAAACAGCTGGCTTTGTTCATGCTATACCCCTGGCTAACCCACCTCACTGCACTGTTGCAAAGATTCCATCAGAGATCACCTGTATCTCCTGGTTTACTTGTTTATCTAATGATATCAGATTCAGCAACATATACTGTATTAAACAAATGCCCATCTTCAAAAACAAAAAAGAAAAATGTATGTGATTTTATGTATTTTTCAATCATTATCATGTAAAATGCACTATATACAACACAAACTTGTTAATAATTACTGTAAATATGCTCATAGGTATTTCGTTCATGGAGCTCATATGCTTATATGCTGCTTATATCTCATATGTGTACTGTGATATTGGAGATTTTCTCCCCAGCCCTCTGCTGAAAATGGATCTGTAGCCAGTCAGACTTTCCTGGTTAACAAATGTAAAATAAAATAAAATAAAAATAATAGAATAACCTAATGATGTAGACATTCAACAATAGGGCCTCACAGAGACAGAGGCTTGGTGTCAAAGTCATGGCCTCAAGCTCAATGCCAAGAAGTGCATTGTCATCCCCTTTGGGAAAAACTCGGTACCCATGAACTACCACGTAGACAATAGCTCACTAAACACTGAAAGTGTGATAAGAGATCTTGGGACGCAAGTGGACAGTAGTCTCTCCTTTGATAACCACATCACCACAGTAGTCAGAAAATCCCTCTACATGGCACACCTCATCACAAAAGGGTTCCCGTCTAGAAAAAAGGAGGCCATTGTTCCTTTCTACTAATCCCTCATCAGACCCATTATAGAGTACAATGCCCCATTTGGCATGCATCTCACAAGACACCTACAACAACTGGAAAGAACACAGAAATACCTCACTAAGGGGATTACTGACCTCAAACAGATGCCATACACAGAGCATCTCAAAAAAACTCCAGCTCTACTCCATTGCATATCGCCTACTCAGAGGCGATCTCTGCCTAACATACAAAGCTATGTCAAACCCAGAGCTGTTGGACATGCTCCACTTAAAGAAATCCCAATTGCTCCGAACCACATGCTCCAGGGACCTAAACCTTGTCACCACAATAAACAGAACATGCTGGAGGGATAGATTTCTGTCCCAGAAACTTCTCATACTCTGGAACAAACTACCCATTCATGTCACACAAAGCTCCTCATTGGCCCTCTTTAAGAAAAACCTTGATGACTGGATGGGAAAAAGAAAATTCACCTCAGGGATCACTTCTGCGGCATTGCTTGACAGGGGCACAGGAAAATAATTTTCTTGGGTAGCGAAAGCCAGGGAATCTTTTTGGCTAGGCTTATATAGGCCCCAGGGCTGATAGCATAGTACCTACCTATGAACCTACATTAATTATACTTCCTATGAGCTCTCTCTGTGTTACACTCCATTCGGCTCAGAGACTAACTGCAGTACAAAAAAAAACATAACACAGAACGCACTACCAGCAGTCTCAGAAGTTCAAACAATATTGCTAACCAAAACAGCAATATCTACAATATACCTGCGTGTAGGTGTTATCTTTACTACTCGATACCTTTACATATTTCAGCTGACATCTAGACTTACTAACCCTCTTAAGCCAGGACCAGCAGCTGCTTAGATTACACCCTGACACCACGGACATCTCCCCCAACGTTACTTAGTCAGTGCTAGCATATACAGCTAGGGCTTAACTTATTCCTGCTGTGCCTACAATTAAGATCTAAATGTAAGCTAAAGGGCACCATATACTTAAATAAACTGGACATTACTGAATATCAAAAATGCTGAACTGGTATGTTCCTGGGGTTACTAAAAGAGTACTAACTTACTTATGTGTTCTACCACTGAATGATTGTTTTATTTTAGAACTTTTGTCACACTATGATCAGGGTCTTAGGTCTGCATTTGTAGTGGTTTTATTGTGCATAATAGTTTAGTCCCTCCCCCTTCCACCCTACATCCCTTTCAAGCTAAACAGAGCTTATAAAAGTTGTGGGCGCCATGTTTGAAATCAATCTGCAGCTGTCCTTGGGCCTGGCTTTGTGTGCCTCTATGTAAGTGTATTACAGATGTATCTGATTGTTTATGTAATATCTGGTAACTATGTAAGGCTGTTCTAAACATTATTCTCTCTCTCTCTCACTGTTGCTTCATTTTGAAAAATGGAACTGCAAATTGAATGTTCATAAGTTTTATACTGTATTTTCTCTTGGAACAAGGAATTTTAAAGCAAATAGTACAATCCACGGTATACTACTAGGGCTGCATTTTTCACTATTGAACAGACTGTTATTTCTGATGCATATTTTGTTGAAGTTAACATGCTGCATTAGGTTAACTCAGTGGGAATGCTTTATCAACATTTTAGAATGTTTTAAGAAGGTTTGACTGACTCTTCCATGCAAATGGTAGTGTTATCAAAAAACCTAGACTGTATGGAAGCACAGCATTAATTCTTATGGCTTTTATTACACTGTGTAGAGTTGCTTGAGGTATTCATTCTTTGGGCTAAGAATTAGCTGGTATGACATAGCAAATGATTATGTGTGTACTCATAGTGTTTGTTGAAAGTTAATATACTCCCCATACACATGCTGGAATCCCTCTAATCTGTCTCTCTCTCTCCGTCTTTCAGTAACTACACTTTCTATGAGCTCTCTCTGTGTTCTCCTCCTTTCAACGTGGACACTAACTAAAAAAAAACATAATGGGGAATGCACTACCAACAGTCTGGGAAGTTTAAACAATATTGCTAACCAAAACAGCAATATCTACAATATACCTGCACATAGGTGTTATCTCTACTACTGGATACCATTAATTATTTCAGACAACCTCCAGATTCACCAGCACTCTTAAGCCAGGACCAACAGCTGCTTATATTACACCCTGACCCCAAAGACATCTCCACCTGCCATTACTTAGTGTTCACTCTATGACCAGGGTGTTAGGTCTGCCTGCTCCATTTGCCCTCACTCCACTCAGGCTCACTCCACCCCCTACCCTACCCCCATTCCCACATACCCCCACTTTCCTTACACTTATACTCCCCTAGACCACTCCCCTATGCATCATTGCCCAATCAGGCATTCCACAATCACACCCAAGTATCATGTTCTAAGCAGCAATAACACACTAAACACCAACCATTTTCCCACAAACACTGTAATACCACAACTTTCACCTGTACCTTATATCCTATATAAGTTACTCTACAAAATGCCCAATACCATACATCTAATTGTTTTTTATTTCTCTCTCGGCACTCATCTTCTCATTAATCCAAGACACCTCTCTCCAGAACATGCAGTTCTCATTACCTTCAGGAACTTCTATCCTAAGTATAGCACCACAACCCAATATAATTAGCTTTGCTAACATCTCATCTTTATTCAAGTGTAGCAATGTATACACTACCAAATTCAGAGTCCTCCCCATCAACGTCAGGCTTTGTGCCCACTGAATGGCGCACAGCAACAGTTATCCCACTCCACAAAGGGGGAGCCACCACTGATCCTGGGAACTATCGCCTTATTAGCCTGACGAGCCTGGTCTGCAAGGCCATGGAATATATCATCATGGAATTCATAAAGAAAGACATTGGTAACCTCCAAACTCTGGACCCCACCCAGTTCGGGTTTGTGAAAGGCAGATCATGCCTCCTGAACCTGTTTGACTTCTTTGAGGTAGTCACCAAAGCCGTTGACAAGGGTAAGGTGATTCACACAGCCTATCTTGACCTCTCCAAAGCTTTTGACACCATCCCCCATTCTGGAATTATAGCTAAACTCACTAGACTAGATATAAATCCCTACGTCACGAGATGGGTTGCCAACTGGCTCACTGACAGAACCCATACTGAAAAGTTGCAGACTCCAAATCTGACTTCATACCAGTGACAAGTGGAGTACCACAGGGATCAGTCCTGGGACCTCACCTATTTGGTATCTACTTCTCTGAAGTACAGGCTAACACAGAAGGCCTCTGGCTAACAAAGTTCAGAACATTCAGTTCAGGATGGAAATAGTATCAAAGTGCAAAACAACCCAACAGCTAATGATATGAATGGTGATGACATCAATTTATGGAAGGTAAACAAGTTTCAGTTTAATGAAGGAAATGGTTTGTTAAATTTGGATTTAGAACAAAACAGTACTATTCAGGACAAATTAAAAATGTTTGAGAAAGACCTTTTGGCATACAAAAAATTACATATAGAAAATGCGTATCTAGACAGAAATATAGAGTTGGGGCAGGTGTCCCAGGGTTTGAGACTGTGGAGATACCCTAATGGTGCAAATGAGGACATTGAAATGCTTAAGGAACTACATGGATTGTTTGATCGTATGGGCATAGAGCTGATGAGAATTATGATAAAATACAATCAACGGAAACTGGACATTCTTGTTAAAAAACTAGATGAGCAAAACAGTAGTATATTGAGTGACTTGGCTTTTGCCCAATTTCAAACTTCACACAATAATGTTTTCCACACTGTGGAAAACGTATGTTCCACCATTTTTTCTAGAAAAGTGAATAAAATTAAAAGAGATCTTAATGAATATATGTTAGACACATTGTATCCACTTTCCCATGGTCATCAAGTTCACCAAGCACAGCGAGTGAATCAGCTGAGAAGAAATGGGCAGGAAGTGATGCAAGACCCGAAGACACATCAGCAGGAATAGCGTCAGCATCTCCATTCTGTGACCAACATGGATGAAACTGTATGGCGTTCTGAAAGACTACAAGGAAAGAACCAACAGCAGCCTTTTTCCAGGAATATTTACGGGGATTATGTGGGGCAGGGGTGAGACCGGAAATGACAAGGAATCGGAATCCCTAGCGGATGTGTTAATGGACATGGCTTTGGGTATTTTACCATCACTAAGTAGCTCACCTAATAACACTATTGACTATGACTGTGAAAATTTAACATCACTGAATGAAGTTTATGCTGGAACTGTGACCACAAGTGAGGGGAAGGGTGATGTTATCTCTAGTATAAATCAAGGATGTTGCGAGTCTACAAGCTTAAGGGAATCTAATGATGAAGGCAATAGCAAGACAAGGGGTGTGCTAGATGAATGTCAATTCGTCATGGCACAAGATGGCTGTGAGGTTGAAACTTGTGATTTAGATATTTTAATGCGCTGTTTAGAAGAACAAGAGAATGTACATGGTGGATTGGAACCAGTTATTATTTATAATAGCAAGGGAGATTTTAAAATTTACAATTATTCTAATATTGTATTGAATGTAGCCCATGCCAATTTATTAGCAAAAGGTTTCATTTTTTTTGTTCCTTGTAGGAGAGGGAATGTTGTCAACACATTGATTGATTTGAAATTTAAACCTGAAAGTCTGGTTTAACAGTGTTGCAGGTACACAGCAGGATTCAAGTGACATATTGCATAAGCCTAGCATATTTAATCCCCCTTTAAACAACTTGATAGGTCTGTTTGAAAAAAAATATGCGAGCAAGATATTAGACAACACTTTAACAACAAGAGAGGCAAAGCGAAAACAATAAAAAATATGACCATTGAAGTGGAGAAGTTATTGAATGAGTTAATAAGGAATCAAAATGTCTGGTTTATGAAACCGGACAAAGGTAATGGCATAGTTGTTATGGACAGAGGGGATTATCTGGACGGAATGACTGTATT
This sequence comes from Protopterus annectens, assembly GCF_019279795.1. NCBI lineage: Eukaryota > Metazoa > Chordata > Ceratodontiformes > Protopteridae > Protopterus > Protopterus annectens. Next base: position 1,248,421,488 of record NC_056737.1, read on the forward strand.
GCTTATGGATGGAACTTATGTAGAAAGTTCTTTGAATGAAATTAATGTGACAAATAAAAAGATAGACATGTTATTAGAAGACATGCTGTACCAAGGATAAATAGATGAAAAAGAATATTTTGTTATTTGAAATGAACACCTAATGGTGTCTAATATCTTCGGAATACCGAAGATTCACAAAGGGTTGAAAGACCCCAAATTCAGGCCCATTGTGGATGGAAAAAGATCAAAGACCTGTTTCATAAGTAAATATTTGGATTTCAATATGCAAAAGGCTTTGGAAGTTTTTGCCTACATTAGTAAAAATTCCTAGCAGTTCTTGGACAAATTAAATGGGGTGGACATCAGCAGTGAACTAATTATGGTCACAGTGGATGTATGCAATTTATTTTCAGTAATACCCCATGATGAGGGACTAAAATGGTTAGAACAACAGTTATTTTGAACCCAAAAATTTGACCAGGACCAAATTAATAAATACGTCACTTTGATGGAGGTAGTACTTAAAAGTAATTACATGTATTTTGAGGGGCAATTTTATAAACAAGTCAAGGGGGTAGCAATGGGGGCAGCATGTGCCCCCATATTTGCAAACTTAATTATGTCATTTTGGGAGCAAAAATATGTTATGCAAAGTCCCTTTGACCCCAAGATAATACATTACACTAGGTTTTTGGATGACCTGTTTCTGATTTGGAAGGGTTCTGAGATTGAATTAAATGAGTTTTTGGTTTACATCAATGATACTGTAGATTTTTTGAAGTTTACTTATGAATATCACAGAAAAAATATTACCTATCTGGACATGGATTTAAAAATTGATCAAGATGGTAAGAGTTTTATTACTAATATTTACAGAAAACCAACATTTTCTAATTCATATCTAGATTATGACAGCTGGCACCCGCACCATCAGAAGAAATTTGTGGTTAAGGGACAGTTGGTGCGGGCTGCCAGGATGGTTAGGCAGCAAGAAGACGTCTTAAGAGAAACAGAGTTCATAATCCAGTTATTTGATCAAAGGGGTTATCCATGTTGTCTACTGAATGAAATTTGTATGGAAGTAAAAATAAGCGTGACAATGGGATGTACAAGCCCATTTTAGGACATAAAACTTGAACATTACCAGATAGGGAAATTTTAAGCAAACACGATGACATTCAAACTAGCTTAATCATTACTTTTAACCAAGATGCAGACATCATATTTAACATTATCAGGAACAACTGGGATATTTTACAATTTGAATCAAATGCTGCGCTTAGAGTGGGTAAAAATCCCAGAGCGGTATACAGGAAGGACAGGTCACTCAAGAACATTTTGGAAACATATTTGGCACCTGAATGTTGTAACAGAAAACTAGGGTATTTTAAGTGCAATAATTGTATTTATTGCTCCTACATTATGGAGACTGGAGGACTTTTCAGGTTGGCCAACAGGAATATTTTATTAATGGACATTTTAACTGTAATAGTGTTAATGTATACATGGCAAAATGCCAACAATGTCCCATATTTTATATAGGAAAAACTTGTAGAAAATTCAAGAACAGAATTGGAGAGCATTTGGGTGACATAAAATACAGTAGGTTAACTAATGCCCTGGGTAGACGTGCAGGATCAAAAAGAACAAACTTTTAAGTTCATAGTAATACAACAGCTTAAAAAAGACCTACAGGGAAAATGTCTAGCTATACATTTGGACATCAGTGAGCTGAAATGTCAGCTGCATTTGAATGCTGTGGAGTATCCAGGAATTAATGAAATGACTAACATAGCCAGTATTTTAAAGATAAAAAGCATTTTAGGATAGTGTTTTAATTCACAAACATAACACTTTTTTAGCATGTATAGGTTGAGTTGATTTTATGTTTTACTTTTCATGTTGTAAAGCCTTCTATTAAATTAAACAATTAAACATGATTAATTGGGGTGGGGTACACACATAAAAATGTCTGGGATGTTACATTCATTTGTTCTGATGAAGTCCCTTGCAGTTGGTGAAGAAAGCGCTTGACTTGTGGAATATTGTTTAACGTGTGGGTTTTGAACTATTAAAGTGGTTTATTTCTACATCATGCCTGCTTGCTCCATTTGGTGGTTTGGTTCTACAATAAAAAAAAACGCATTTTAAATGGGTCTAGATCATATGTTCGAAGTTTTATAACTTCAAACATTAAAATATCTAATTTAAAATGTTCAAAGTTATAAAACTTCGAACATATGTAAAAAAAAAAAAACCCAAACCCAAAACTAACGGCTGTAGTTAGGAGTCAAGCACCCCTGCACCCCCCCACTCCCCACTCTTTAAATATACCAACTCCGAGACCACACTACAGTGCAGTAAGGCAAATCTTCCCTTTACAGTGCTATAGTGCATTCTCGGAGTTGGTATATTTAAAGACTGGGGGCTGCAGAGTGGCTTGCTCCCCTGCCTACACTAGTCATGTAAGTTCCATTTGTTTTTGTTTTTTGTTTTTTTATGTTTGATGTTTGAAACTTTGAACATTTAAATTTGATTATTTAACGTTCAATGTTTTCAAACTTCAAACATATAATATAGACCCTTTTAAACTTGGCAAACTCTACAGTCATAAACTAGATGTGGAAACCCACAAAAATAAAACTGGCAAAACCCTCCTAGTCCCTTTCCTCCTCTATGATTTCCCCATCTTTACTAGCCTTCACACATCTGTAAGCAACAAGTTACAATCATGCTTCTACAAAACTGCAGAATTTGCCTCTCGCCTACCACATCACACACTCCACTGCCGGGCTATTCAGGGACTGAAATGATTTGAATTCCCCCACTACCTTCATTGCACCCTGGTAACTTCTGCTCATAAAACTGCCCTGCACTTCATTCTGTCCTACAATTCTACATCCCCACACAGAATCTTCAGTTTACTAATAAACAACTTCTAAGCATATCCAAACCCAATAAACGAGATGGACAAGGCTTGTACTCCCACTTCATAGCACAATTATGGAATGCCCTACCCCCTCTATTACACAACTCGATTCCATCAAAACCTTCAAATTTGCCCTAAAAATCCACTTGCTTAACAATAAAATCTGTCTTTGTCCCCAGAACAAAAGACAACTGTAAACAAAGTCTAAGTTTTTGATGACTAGTATAACTCTTGTTAATTATAAATTCTCTGAAGTTCATTGACTTCTCTAAATCAGATAAGGTATGTGAATCACTGTCTTGTCTTTAGAAACATTATTTAGTCTAAATTCTAATCTTTAGAGGTTTAAATACTAGATTAATCACATTTTGTATAATTATAGAATTTTCCAAATACACATATTGTGAGCTGTTTGCAAATTCTAATCTTCCCATGTATTGAAGTGCATTGCATAAATGAACTGTGTTTTATTATAATTGTATTTACTGTCTTTTTCCCTCCATACAATGATTACTGTTAGAATACTCTATGTGTACCATTAACACCTAAACAGACTGTATAAAACTTTGTATTCTGTGAATTACTGATCACTAAGAAATTCTATACAATTTTTGTATTGTATTTTATTATTGTAAATATTATCTTGTGTTAAAAATTTTGATCTGTAACTTGGAGCTTTTCTCCCCGGCACTCCAGTGAAAATGGATTTCTGGCCAAATGGACTTTCCCAGTCAACAAATGTCAATAAATAAATAAATAATAAATAAATAAATGTTCACTGGGAAACCTGGGTGCACCCACATGGTGCAGCACCATGTGGATACAGGTCCCCAAAGTCCTATAAAGGAGGCCCCTTATAGGGTGCCTGAGTGAGTCAGACATACTCTGAGGGAGGAGATACAGGAAACTTTGGAACTGGGGTAGTCCAGGAGTCCAGCAGTCCCTGGGCCTCCCCAGTGGTACTGGTACCAAAGAAAGATGGTAGCATCAGATTATGCATGGATTATAGAAAGCTAAACAGTCACACAGAGTCAGATGCTTACCCCATGCCTAGGACAGATGAAGCCTTAGAACAGCAGGGTGAGGCTAAGTATCTGACCAATGGCTACTGGCAGGTGCCTTTGACTCCAATCTCTAGAGAAAGGTCAGCCTTTGTGACTGCTTTCAGATTGTACAAGTTCACGAAGATGCCCTTTGTGATGAAAAATGCCCCAGCTACCTTCTAGAGGCTGATAGATTGTATCATAGCAGGAGATTTGTCCTTGTTTACCTGGATGATATTGCCATCTACAGCCATTCCTGGAAAGAACACCTTCAGCATGTCAGGGAGGTCCTGGGTAGACTGAAAAGGGCAGGGTTGACCATTAAGCCCAGTAAGTGTCAGGTGGGTATGACAGAGGTCTTCTACCTGGGACATAGAGTGGGGAGTTGTAAGATTAGGCCAGAACCCGCCAAAGTGGTAGCTATTCAGGCATGGCCTGCCCCTGTTATCAAAAAGCAGGTGAGGGCATCCTTGGGGACAGTGGGGTACTATAGAAAGTTAATTCCCAATTATAGTACAACAGCTGCTCCCCTCACAGACCTGACAAGGAAAAACAGGCCAGATAAAGGTAGTGTGGACCCCAGTCTGCAAGCAAGCATTCCTAAAGCTTTAAGTGGTTTTGGGAGGACACCCTGTGTTAGCCAGTCTAGATTACAGCAAATAGTTTGTTGTGTGGGTGGATGTTTCAAACCATGAGGTGGGGGCTGTATTGGGCCAACTTTCCTTGGAGGGAGAAGAGCACCTAGTTGTATATCTCAGCAGTACACTCCAACTCTGGGAGGAATGTTATGCAGCTGTAGAAAAAGAATGTCCACCCATAGCGTGGGCATTGCAGAAACATCAGCCTTATCTGTATGGAAGGAAATTCATTGTGGTTACAGACCACAATCCCTTAACATGGCTACATCATGCCCAGCAGCAAAATGCCAAGTTATTAAGGTGGAGCCTAGGGTTCCAGACATATGACATAACAGTTAGGACCATAGTATAGTTAGCAATGCCAATGCAGATGCACTCTCAAGACATGGTATGGGTTAATATGTTCCCAGACAGGTCCATTTCACTCAAGAAATGTTTTTCCAGGGGTCACTTGAAAAACTAGCTTGAGTCATCAAAAGGGGAGGAGAGATTTAACAATGTGAGGTATTGTCATCTGTGCCAGGAAGAATATGGCAGTGCATGTGTAACATATGCCAGCATAATTTGCTGGAGTTTTATAAATAATTTTCTGTCATTTGACTATCATGCTGATTTGTACAGATGTTTTTATTAAAAATGTATCAACAGTATTATTATAACTGATTAAATATATATATTTAAACAAAGAATTCTGGAAGGGAAGAGTAGAGGTTTTTGAAATTGTTCTGTAGCTTTCAGATACTGCAACAGATCGTAGCAAAGCTCTGAGTGTGTATTGTACCACAGTCAGGTAATCAAATATGATGTCATTCTATAACCAGCACTAAGAGGATGGAATTCACACAATAGCATGTTTTTTTTGTCCCCCCCCCTTTTAACCTGATATAAAAATCTATGACAGTTATTACAGTTGTGTTAGTTCAGTTCAGTTCAGTGTTAGTTAGAAGGTCATCATCTTGCCTTGTGAAAGTAAGCATCTTGGCATTTAATCTTGCCTTGCTGTGTTAATTAAGTTAGCTAGGGAACAGCTATTCTTTAGACAGTCAGGAAATTCAGGGAGATTAGTTAAGTAGTGTTTGAATCTGTCCGCCTGTGTTATTTTTATTTCTACTGTAATTGAAACATTGGTGTTTATTATACATAGGTATTTAGTATTAATTTATTATTCTCATGTTTTCTATTTTATTATTTATTGTTAAATATTTTTATACCTTTCATTGTGGCTGGTCTTTTATAGAATACTTTTAACATCTTGAGAGCACTTGTGCTTATTTTAGTGACATCTTGACCACTCCAAAAAGCCTTGTTGCTTTGGTTACACTCTACCATTTATATTAATATTGATTTTACTCAGTATAATTGCATATCCTTGTAAGACCCTTAGAATGTCTGACTGGCGGCAGCATGGTTACCTTATAGTCTGGGCAGAGGGAGTACAGCTAGTAAATCTGTATGAGACTATTCAAGGAGTGTGTGTGTGTGAAAATCAAATACCCAGGTGTGGGCAAGTCAGCTGCATGGAAATGGGACACAGTGCTCCAGAGTGAGTCTTGTTTGAGCTCTGGAGAAACAGAGAGTCCAGTCCCAGGTCTGGAGCATGTTCCCAGTGTGCTCTTGCTTGATGCAGAAAGCTGCATCTTAAAATACTGTGTAAATCCATTCCTGTTTTTAGTAACCATCTCTTACCAGTGTCAATGGTGAGGTTTGAGGGTCCTTAATTACTGGCCCTGTGTAAAGAGAGGCAGTCACAGTCACCATTGTATATCTGATGATACCTCATATTTATGGAACATTCTTTTTTTACTTAGTCATTTCTTAACAACAGATATTTGCAGTCAAAATTAAATACTCCACTTAAACACACCAAACACAAAGTGATAAATTCTGTGGTACCAAGAAGGAGACAACAGTATTCCAAACTCCAAATTTATTAGAACAAGTTTAGTGCTTTTGTTCCATACATCACATACAACTTCCTCAGAACTTAGTCTATTATTAATGACACTTCTTTTATCCATAATTAAAATCACATGAAGACCACTAATGCCCTTTTCGGACAGATACAAGAGAATAAGTCCACAATTTTGCTTTTGTAGTTATGGAGTAAAAGATAGAAGGGGCTTTATTTTAGAAGAACATCTTAATAAATGTGAATTAAAATGGCAAATTTTAGTTAATGCAACGTGTTTTCCAGGTTTGAATGATTCAATGGCTATTAATTCTGTTTTAAATTTGAAATACTATGATGCTGCATAGTTCATTGCTATATCTATTTTTATCCTTGTGTCTGGTTTTACCTTGCAATTAGTTTTAATTGGTAGGTTGGATCTAGCAGTGTATCATGTGATTTTAATTATGTATAAAAGAAGCATCATTAATAACAGATTTAGTTCCGAGGAAGTTGAATCGCGCACTACTGGGTTTGAACTTAGAATAGTGCTGTCAATATTGTAATTTGCAGGGAGATCCCCTTTGCCAAAGGGGATAATACTGAACTTTTTTGCATTTAGTTTTGAATCAATAGCTTTGGCACCAATCAGTTGTCTGTGTTAGCTCCTTCTGTAATACTGCATGCTAACATCATTAGGGGACTCAATGATTGCACCCAGTTTGCAATCATCAGCAAACATGGTAAGTCACAGGCCATCTAATTTCACCTGTGCTTCCAAAAAAATATATTACAAACAGTAGAGGGCCCAGCACAGATCTCTGTGGAATACCAGTGGTAACTGGTCTACTGGTAGAGGTGGAATCCCCAACTTTCACTGTATGCATTCTGTCAGTGAGCCATTTGGCTACCCATGCAGTGATATATGGTTTAATCCCCATCTGGGAGAGTTTCTCAATGATACCTGAGTGGGGGATTGTGCTGAAAGCCTTGGATAAGTTGAGGCAGGTAGTATGTAATGTCTTGCCATCATCCAGGGCTTTGGTGACATTTTCTCAGAAATCTACCAGGTTTAATAAACATGATCTACCCTTAATAAAGCCAAATTGGATTGGGTCAAGAGTTTTGAGGTTGCCTATTTCTTTGTTAACAAAGTCCATGACAATTCTTTCCATGACCTTGCAGATAAGGCTGGTTAGGCTTATGGGTCTATAGTTCCAGGGTTGGTTGATGGACCCCCTTTGTGCAAGGGAGAGGATTACTGTTTCTGCTTTCCACACTGCTGGAACAAAGACAGTGGTTAGGCTGTGGTAAAGAGAATGTCAAGTGGTTCCACAAGGTCCTGTTTTAGGCCATTTAGTATGCAGCCCAGGATATTATCTAGTCCCATAGAGGCCATGTGTTTGGCCTTTGAAAGTGTGATTATAACCTGCTCTTTGGAGAAACTAGGTAAAGTACTGGTGGTCGGTATGCTTTGGGGTATGTCAACTGTGGATGGTGGGGGACGAGGGAAGAATATTGTACCAAATCTATCTATTAGCAGGTTGGCAATTTCCTCAGTTTCAGTATGAGTGGTACCATTCACTACTAGTACAGCACAAAGCTGGACTTTCCCTTTTAGATTTTGGGCATAGTTAAATAATGCCTTGTGATTATCCTTAGCTAGGGATGTTAATTTAGCTTTGCAATTAGCTTTAGAGGACTTTACAAGATATCTGATGTGCTTGTTCAAACTGTGGAGGGTGAGTCAGTTCCCTCTTATTCTTAGACACCGGCTTCTTCCTCTTGTTATATAATGTTATATAATGTGTTTTTTCTTGAGGTCTACCAGGGTGGCTTGTTTTTTTTTTTTTGTGAGGACCTGGTATTAATCCATTAAGGTACAGCCGAGTTTATACAGTTGTATAAGTGGCTATACAGGGCATTGTTTACACCTCTGCATAGTAGCCATTGCTTGCTGTGTAACAGGGGGATTAAAACATTTTATATCATTGCTTAGTAGGCTGTAGTTTGCTTTGGAGAAATGTTTTCATTAGTTTAGCTCCTGTTGGGGGGGAGGTGGCAGAGCTGATTGTTACTTTAAATGAGACTGATTTATGATCAGCCCTTACCAGGAAGGGCAACACACAGGGGGTAGTGCAATGACTATCCATGTTGGTGAATACTAAGTGTAGGATATTTGACTCCCTTGTGGGGGTACAGATAATATGTTCCAGAGAATATGTATTGACAATGTCCAGGAACCTCAGGGCTAGTGTGTTTGTGCTCATATATGTCTCCCAGTTAATGGAAGGATAGTTGAAATCACCCATGACCAAGGTGTTTGGCTGTATAGCAAGTGGCTCTACTAAGTACAGGTAAGCAGAGTGCTTCTCTTGGTGCATGGTGAGGGACCTGTAGCTAACAATGATGTGGAAGGGGGTTTTACCTACAGTTAGTTGAACTTGGAGTAGCTCAAGAAAGTTGTACTGCTTAACAAGTCTAGAGGTATATTTGTCCTTAATGAAGATGGATACACCTCTTCCTTTTGTTTTTTCATGCTCATTTTGAGGTCTGAACTTGTGAAAAGCATTGTGGTCTTGCATGACTGAGGTGCTTTCTGCAGCCTTGAACCATGTCTCTGTGACTGCAAAGACACTAGCATCTCTGAAGGTTAAAAGTGCTTTCAGAGAGTGTAGTTTCATGTTTAGACTTCTAGCATTAAGCAGCATCACCTTGAATTTGTCTCGAGTGGATTTTTTTTACATCAGAAATTTTGTTGTTGTAACATTGCCTAAAAAAGGCACTATGGGGGAGGCAAGTACCACCAGTAACTAAAAGGTGACAGGTGAAGACAATCCCTGGAAAAGCAGCTGGTATGTTGACCATATCTTCCCAGGCTGACAGATACTGGATCCCACTGGACTGATACCAGAAGCTAAACCAATTGTTGAAGTCAATCATTTTTGTTTATATTGAGGCATCATCCTGGGTGAAGGTAGAATGCTGCTTAGGGCTAGATACATACCTGCCTGGAACAAATAATCTGAGAGCTCAATCATGTCTCTCTTCATATATTCCAGAGAGGTATGTCTCATGCCATTCACCCCAACATGGACTATGACAGAGTCATACTGATACATGTGGAGAGACTTGAGTGAGTGCTTGATTTGATGGATCTTGGCATCTGACAGGCAGCTAACCATGACCTTCTCATTTTCCAACCTGGTGAAGGGACATCTGTATGTCTCACTATGGAGTCACCTATGATCAGGACATTTGGTTTTGAGGTGTTTTGCCTTTGGAGCTAATTAGTTGAGACACTGGTGTGTGTGTGTTATTATGTGTAGTCGATTCTATTAGATCTGCAGTGTGTGCAATAGATTTGCACATGGGAGGTTTCTGATCTTTTGGTAGGCTTCTAGTGAGTACCTCTGAGTATGTGGCTTTATGTGTTATATGCTTGTTACGTGTAAGAGGTGAAGTGGGTGTGCTGACAATCTGTTTGATGTCTGGCTTGTTGTTTAGTGAGAAAATCGATTCCAGATTCATAGTGTATGTACATCTCTCACATATTGCATTTGTTTGTGTTAGGAGTAAGTGGTTGCCAGTAAATATGAGACAATTACTACATTGCATCAGAAAGCTCATGTCAATCAAGCTGGCTGGAGAAATGGTAGGAAACCAATCCTCCATTATGGACAGTTTATACCTAAATTACTAGTGAGGAGTGAGATAGATTGACCAGATTTTGATCTAGGGTTAGCCAGGGGTCTATTCTGCAGTATCAGCAATCCTTAGTTCAGATGGGTCCTGGGCTACACGCTTCTGCCACAAGGGTGCAGGGATGCCCTCTTAATGTAAGATGGCTGGTTTTATTGCTCAGCCATCTTACATTAAGAGGGCCTCCCTTATTGATTTTGGATAAAGGTCTACATTTTATATCTTCCTGTAATAATACATTGACTTAAGCTATATGTGAATTAAAGTTATTCACAAGGAATTTAAATTTAAAACTTTTCTTTCAAAATAATATGAATGTAAATCAGTCTTGTAAATGTTCAAGTGTGTTTGTGCCTGTTAGCCAACCTGTTAATAATGTCATGATTTTCACAATGAACCAAATGCTTTTAAGTACTATAATTTATCTAAAAATGAGTATGAGTCATTAAATTACATAACGATCCAGAAATTATAATTAAGCAGGCTGATAAAAGGTGGAGCAATAGTTATAATGAATAGGATACGCTATTTAAATTTAATTTTTAGCGAGACTGACACAATTGTAAAAATTGAAAAAAATATTCAATAATGTTATATTTTCTGTAATAAATGTTAGTTTTGACTAACAAGCTCAAAATAACATATCTTTGGAATTGTATAATTTTATGCATGTTTCACACCCCAGAATAGCAATTCTGTTATGACTTACCCAAGCTACATGAATATTATCTCCAACCCCCTATGAGACCTGTTGTGTCTGGAAAGGGTTAAGTAATTGAACCGATTTCTCTGTATTTGGAAGATGTTCTAAAACCATATTTAAAATATATTAAAAGTATTATATGTGATGTGAATGAATTTTTGAGGATTTTATATGATTGGTGCATTAATATAAAGGAGACAGGTTTTATCTCCTTGTTTATTTGATACCAAATCATTATGGAGTCCAGGCAGTTAGGGAAAATCTTTGTAGGAAAAGTGTACTTATAGGTAGAGACAGTAAAACATTAAGTATCCTATTAGAAACAGTTTTGAATATTAATGTCTTTATGTTTGAGAAGTAGTTGTCAGTTGTATCATTGGCATAACGGTTTAGGTGTTTGCCTTACAGACACAAGGTACAGGGTTTGATTTTCACAGGGGGTAATTGGCTAGGCTTAAAATGGCCCATAAGGGCAATTAGCCTAGTACTAATCTATGAACCTATGAACCTAAACCTCAGGGGTGGCAGTGGGTACTTCAGTGACCTAGAAGTATATGATCAGTCAGTAGCATATAAAGACAGTATCATGTATTATAAATTCTTTGTAGAGGATATATATTTGTATGGAGAAGTGGTGATGTAAGAATATGTACAATTTCTAGACAATACTGCAAGTTTTTTGAAATTTGAACTGAACTCCTCACAGATAGAAGTTTATTTTTGGATACATCAATTAAAAAAAGAAGCAAATTATCTACCAGAATATATAGAAAAGAGGTACAATCAAACAGATATTTACATAGACAAAGCATGCATCATGTGTATAAGGGTATAGTTGAAAGTCAATTGTTAACAGCTATTAAGTGACTACAAATGAAATAATTTATATCACACAAGTTAAGAGGAAATGAAGAAGGAGTTTGAGGAGAGAGAATATACAGACTGAAGCTTTAGAATATGCCACTAGAGAAAGGCAGGATATAGCAAGACCCTCTATTTCAGATAATAGGGGAGGAAGAAGTTTCCTTAATGCAGAAAAGAACTACAGGAAAGATATGGTAACTTAATACAGTATAATTCAAAGAGTACAGGGATTATGGATATTATTAGAAATAACTAAACAATATTAAATGCTATGCCAAAGCTGAGAAGAAAACCCAAATCTGCTTATCAGAAATGTAAAAATCTAAAACAACAGTTATGTTATAAAGATTTGCATTCCAGGAAAAACAGTATAATTAGTAAAGGGAGAACACTCACCCTTGTTATAACTATTCTATTTGTAAATATATTTTAAGTGATGTAAACTTTTTGTGGTGAGCAATGAGTCACACAAGTTCACTTCTTTTGCTATGTGTAACACTGAGAATATAGTTTATCACGCAGTATGCAATGCTTGCCCTAGTTTTTATGTAGGGAAGTGTAACAGGAAATTGAAGGCAAGTATATCAGAGCCTTTTTCTGACATTAGAAAAAGGGTTGCCAGTAACTCTTTTGCATAAAAGTGGAAGAAATGGGTGTGCAACCTACTTTTAATTTTAGTCATACAGAGAATTACACCCGATATAAGAGGGGTGATATTATACTTGAAATAGAAATCGCATAATATAATTGGATTACTAGATTAAATGCTGATAGAAAAATGAGCTTGAACTCTTCTGTTAGCATAAAAGAGCTACCAAAAAAGAAACAAATGAACTAGAAAAAACTATTATGTGATTGATTTTGTTTTTATATTAATGATATTAATTATGTTTTAACATATTCTGGATGAGTTTTTATATGTTTGTATGTGTATGTGTTTTATATGTGCATGCTTTTTATAGGCATATGAATTGTAATGGATGAGTTCGGACCATTGATTGGTTGTTCGGATCATGTTCATAATGTTCATAGGTTCATAGGTTCATAGGTTGGTACTAGGCTATCGGCCCTAAGGCCTATGCAAGCCTAGCCATAACAATTCCCTGGAAATTTCTTCCCACAATATTTACTTCTCTGGGCCCCTGTCTAGCAGGGTGACTGACATGATCCCCAGGTGAATTTCCTATCTCCCATCCTATCATCAAGGTTCTTTTTGAAGAGGGCCAATGAGGTGCTCTGCTTGACATGTATGGGCAGTCTATTCCAGAGTATGGGGAGTCTCTGGGTCAGAAACCTATCCCTCTAGCATATGTTCATTGTGATGATAAGGTTTAGATCCCTGGAGTGTGTGGCTTTGAGGGATTGGGATTTCTTTAAGTGGAGCATGTCCAATGGCTCAGGGTTTGACATGGCCTTGTATGTTAAGCAGAGATCGCCTCTGAGTAGACGATGTGGCACAGAGTATAGCTGGAGTTCTTTTAGACGGTCAGCATAGGGCATCTGCTTTAGGCCTGTCATTCTTTTAATGAGGTATTTATGTGGCCTTTCCAGCTGTTGCAGATGTCTTGTGAGATACATACCAAATGGGGCATTATACTCTATAATGGGTCTAATGAGGGATGAGTACAGTGGGACAATGACCTCCTTTTTTCTGGATGAAAAGCCCTTAGAGATGAGGTGTGCCACATAGAAAGATTTCCTGACTGTTGTGGTGATGTGGTTATCGAACGTGAGACCACTGTCCACTTGTGTCCCTAAGTCTCTCATCACACTTTCGATGTTTAGTGTCCTGCCACCTATGTGGTAGCTCATGGGTACATGTTTTTTTCCAAAGGGGATAACTATACATTTCTTGGCATTAAGCTTGAGCCCATGGCTCTGGAAACAGGCATCTGTTTCTGTAAGGCCCTTTTGCAGAATATCCACATAATTTGGGGATTCAATAATGGCTCCCAGTTTGCAGTCATCTGCAAACTTTGTTAGCCAGAGTCCCTTAGTGTTGGCGTGTACTTCAGAGAAGTAGATGCCAAACAAGAGTGGTCCCAGGACTGAACTCTGAGGTACTCCATTTGTCACTTGTCTGGTGCTGGATTTGGAGTCGGCTACTTTTACAGTCTGGGATCTGTCAGTAAGCCAGTTGGCAACCCATCGAGTGACATAGGGATTTATGCCCAGCTTAGTAAGTTTATCTATGATTCCAGAGTGGGGGATGGTGCTGAAGGCCTTGGCGAGGTCCAGATAGGCTGTGTGGACCACCTTACCCTTGTCCACAGCTCTGGAGACTGATTCAAAGAAGTCAATCAGATTCAGGAGACAAGATTGGCCCTTCATAATCCCAAACTGGGGGTCCAGTGTTTAAAGGTTGCCAATGTCTTTGTTTATAAGTTCCATGATAATGCGTTCCATGCCCTTGCAGATCAGGCTTGTCAGACTGATGGGATGGTAGTTCCCAGGATCCAAGGTGGATCCTCCCTTGTGGAGCGGGATAACTGTAGCTGTGCGCCACTCAGTGGGCACGAAGCCTAAGGTGAGGCCATGATTAAACATGACACTTAGGTGGGGTGCCAGTTCATTTTGTAGTAAATGTAGTACACAGCCTGGGATGTCATCTGGTCCCATGGATGCTGTATTCTTAGCTTTGGAGAGTGCTGTTTCTACCTGTGTGGCTGTGATTATCGGAATTTGGCAATCTTTTGGTATTGAAATGGGCCCTTTAGGGGGTGAGAGGGGGGTGAAGTTGGCACTAAATCAATCTGCCAGGATATTGGCAATATCCTTGGGATCAGTATATTCAATGCCATTTTGTTGTAGCTCAGAGCAGATCTGAGCATTCCCATTTAGATTCTTGACATAACTGTAGAATGCCTTGTGGTTGTCTTTGGAATCTTTGGCAATTTTATTTTCATAACTAGCTTTTGAGGATTTTATGAGGAATCTCAGCTTCTTACTGAGGCTGGTGAGGGAGTTTTTTGCATCCTGGGATTTTCCTCTTTTCTGCAACAGTTTCTTCCTTCTTTTGTATAGGTTGTTTATAGCAGGGGACCACTAGATTGGATTCCTTTTTTTGGAGAAGAGCATCTTGGTTCTATTTGGGATGGCACGATTCATGCACGAGTGCATGTGCTCGTACAGTGCCTTATTGTAGGATTCTGCAGTCGAACTTCCAGATCCCATCTGCGTGGGTATTGTGAAGTTTGCCACTTCTGACATCAGTAGCATGAAGTTGGCTTTGGAGAAGTTTTTTAAGGAGGTTTCCTTACTGGGGGGTGGGGGTGGGATGTGGATGTCAAGGGTGATTTGCTTATGGTCAGACCTGCCCAATGAGGGGGTGACCACTGGTGTGGAGCATCTATCTCCCATGTTGGTAATGACCAGGTCTAGGATATTGGTGCCCCTGGTGGGACAATGGATTAGTTAATCCAGGGCGTTGGAATTTATGAATTCCAAGAACCATTGGGAAAAGGAGTACCCGAGTATTTTACCCAATTAATGGCAGGGTAGTTGAAATCACCCAGTATTAGAGTGTTTGGTTGTATCTTAATATTTTCCAGTATGTTTAGGAAGGTGTAGTGAGAATCTGGGGTATGGTGGGGGATCTGTAGCAAGCTACAATTCGGATTGCAGTCTTACCTAGTGTTAGTTGCACCTGGAGAATTTCAGATGCATTGTGTTGGGCAACTAGCCTGGAGGTGTGAGTATCCTTGGTGAATATGGACACTCCTCCACCTTTAGTGTTTCAGTCTTGGTTTTGTGGCCGAAAAGTGTGGTAAGAATTGTAGCCTGGTATTGCAGGGGTGCTCTCTGGAGCCTTGAACCAGGTCTCAGTCGCTGCACAGATATCAATGTTCTCCATTTTTAGGAGTGCCTCGAGAGAGTGCATTTTGAGGTTTAGACTTCTAGCATTGAGTAGCATTACCTTCAGATTTTGCATGCTTGTATCTGTTATGGTGGTGGTTTTATCCTTTGAACCTTGCCTAAAAAAGGCACTATAGGGGTGGCAAGAGCTTTAACCAGTAACCTGAATCCCAGAGGTGACAAGTGCAGACCATCTCTGGCAAAGCATCATGGTTTGTCGATCATGTCTTCCCAGGCAGACAAATACTGGATTCCCTTTGAATGACACCAGAAGCTTAGCCAATTGTTTTTTTTTTTTTCAAATGTTTCTTTTATTTTTCCATAATAAAAACAATGCATACAGAAAAATAGAGAACATTGTGATTATGAACATTGAGATTTAACGTTGAATTATCACATGTTGTTATGGACATGAAGACGTTTTAACAATGGTAATAAAAAAAAGGAGAAAGAGATAAAGAAGGCATTGTAATCAATCTAACCAAAAGCACTTATATACAATATTTACAAAATAATGTGCTACCAGACCTCTAAAGAGACAGTAAAGAAGGGAAGAAAAAGAGAATTATTAGAGTTGGCAGTGGATCTCCAAATAATAACAGGGATAAGGATATGCATTTCACTAAATGCCGAAATAGGGAATTATTCACTCAGAATTAAATCAATTAGACATTTCCATAATTTGCTGAAATAGGCTCTCTTCTTAGGTCCATTTATAATGAACTTATGAGCAGAAATGTGTTTGATTGCCATCTCTTTGAAACCTCTCCAACATAGTTTGATGCGATCCATCCAGTTATTTGTGATGTATAGTTTGATAAGGGAGCAAAGAGTAATTAAAATGTGGAGTTGTAGTTTAGGCAACATATAGGGGGGGATATGGAGAATGGCTGTTTCCCATGAAAGTGTGGAATTATAGTATCCCATTTTCTGCAGACGGACCTTTAGAGAGCACCAGAGTTTATGTGAGTGGTTGCAGTACCACATAATGTGGAGTAAATCAGCTCTTGGATAGGGGCAGCAAGTGCATGAGGGGGATAAATTGGGGTTAAATTTATTGAGTGTTACAGGAGTGTAGTAAGAGTTCTTGTTCAACATCAGTTGGGTATATAAGAGTTTTTTGAAAGGGGAGAGTTCTACAGTAGTTTTTATAGCTGAAAGTTTTTGTTCCTCTGTAATGGGGGAACCATGGTTATCCCAGTAGTTAGAGAAAAGGCAATTTGATTTATATAATAAGGAGTTCAATAGTCTGTAAGAGGATGAAATTGTTTTTTTAGGGCTCGAAATTGCAGAAATGATTTCACCTAGTTTGTTGATTTCCTGAGGATTGGGAGAAATATTGATAAGTTGTGAAAATATAATCTCTCTTAGTTGCCAGAGAATAACTGTATATTTGTTACTGGCCTTAAGAATTAAACGTAGCTCGGCAAGCGTTTTAGCCATATATTTAAGAATATCCCATACATTAAGATCTTTGATGAGGGGGAATTCAGTGAGGTCGACCATTTTATTATTGATCTTGAGGTTTGGGTTGTGATGCAGTGGTTGGAGAAGGGGTAAGATATTTTCAAGGTTGATGTCCTTAACTAGTTTTTGAAAAAGCCTGATCTTGTTTTTCAGGGTGTGAGATAGTTTACAGTTGGTCATGGAAGTAGAGGATTTTGTTGGAGATGATGTGATGATGCCAAATTTTCATCCAGGATGGATAGTGAATATGAGCTTTACTATTTAGATTTGAGATAGACCAAACCCTATTAGAACAGATGATCGTGTAATAAAGTTGAAAATTTGGAAGGCCTAGCCCTCCTTTCTCCTTAGGGTAGATTAACTTGGAGTAAGAGATCCTGGCTGTCTTTGGAAACCAGATGAATTTGGCTAGATCCTTGTTAATTTTGGAGAACAGGTTATTAGAAACCATCATATCAGATGCATTGAATTGATATAAGAGTCTGGGTAAAACATTCATTTTCACTATAGTTACTTTGGATAAGAACGCTAGGTTCAAGAGTTTCCATCTTTGTAGATCTTGATGTATACTAGACCATGTTTTTAGTAAGTTATTTTGAAGCATGGAGGCTTGATTATGTTCAAAGTAAATACCAAGATATTTAAGGTTATATGTTATTTGGAAGGAAGAATTGGGAAAAAAGAAAGATTTATGGGCATTAGGATTGATTGTTAAAATATGTGATTTTTTATTATTAATTTGGTATTCTGATGCATTAGAGAAGTTACTGACGGCATTTATAATTTTAGGTAAATCTGAATTGGGAAATTGAAAGTATAGATTTAGGTCATCAGTGAAAGCCGATAATGCTACTTGAGTATTTAAGATTTTAGGGATAGAGTGGTGTGAATTTTGGGTGATATATAGAAAAAAGGGCTCAATAAAAATGTTAAAAAGAAAGGGGGAAAGTGGGCAACCCTGCCTTGTTCCGTTGGTGATCAGTATTGGACTGGAACTCTGTTTGTTTACGTATAGGTATGTATATGAGTTTGTGTAAAGTATTCTGATCATATCAGAGAAGGTTTTGGGTATATTAAAATGAGACAGGGTAGTAAACAGAAAGTCCCAGTTTACTCTGTCAAATGCTTTTGAGGCATCCAAGGTCAAGGCATATATCGGATTTTTAACTTTTTTTGTAAATTGTATTAGGGAATCCAATGTTAAGGTATTGTCCCATGTGTGTCTGTTGCTCATAAAGCCAGCTTGGTCAGGGGATATTAAGGATAGGAGGATCTTTTGGAGTCTATTGGCTAAAATAGCAGCAAAGATTTTAATGTCAATGTTTATTAATGAGATAGGTTTATAGTTGTGGGGGTCTGCTCTATCTTGTTTGTTTTTTAATATCAAAATAGTTCTTGAATTGTTCCAATGTAGGTCAGTAATACCCTTCTTTATAATGAAGTTGAAGACTTTCAATAGAATAGAGGAGATTTTTGAACTAAAAACTTTGAAGAAATTAGTGGTAAAGCCATCTGGGCCTGGGGATTTGCCTACTTTAAGGTTATTTATGACGTTTTGAATCTCTTGAATATCCTGTGTTTAAAAAGTGTTGCGTTCATTTATTGGGTCAGCCATCCATTGGATGTCTGGCGGAATTTGGGACTTTTTAAGATTGATGTCTAGGTCAGATAGCATGTCCTTGATTTTATTTAGTATGTCCTTGTTATTTAGTAAGTTATTGTCAAGGGTCCAGTTAGCGAAGGTGAAAGTAGAGGGCATAAAGCTAATTTTGAAGGAGATTTTTGCATGATTTGAAAGAAATCGGGGTTCAATATTGAAAGCATTTTTAAATTTAGAAAGAGGGTCTGAGATTAAAAAGAAGTCCAGACATGACCAGGATTTATGGCAGTTTGAATAGAAAGTATATAAGTTTTCTTTGGTTGAGATGTTGCTAAAAGCAATTGCGTCAATAAGGTTAAAGTCTGAGATAAGTTCCTCTAGGGCTATAGAGGCTTGGAAATTATATGAGGAAGAGTTACTGGTGCGATCTAAGCTAGGATCTATTACAGCATTCCATTCCCCACCTACTATGAATAAATAGTTTTGGAATGAATATAGGATGTTATAGATTTCTAAAATAAAGATTTGTTGTTGAGAGCATGGTCCATATACATTCAAAAAAAGAACTGGTTTGGATGAGTCTGGGAGCAGAAATGTAAAATAACACCATCTACCATTTTTATCAGATTTAAACTCGTTAATTGCTCCCTGGAATTGTTTCTTAATTATAATGGCCACTCGCTATCACCGGCAGCTATTATAGCCCTAATCCATTTTCTGTTGGTTTCTTTCTCCCATTCTTCCTTGGGCAGGTGTGTTTCCTGTAAGAAACAAATATTGGCCTGGGATTTAAAAACAAGGTGGAGTAGCAATTTTTTCTTAGCAGTATTTTGTAAGCCTTTAATATTCCAAGTGTCAAAAGACCAACTCATGTAAGTTAACAGTTAGCAGGGTAGAAGGAAACGTTATATATTTGGATATTTAGTAGTAAATATGGAAAGGTTAGTAAGTGTTGGAGAGAATCTGCACTATAATTTAAGTAGAAAGGGAGATCGGAGAACCACTTCAAAACTGTATTTGCAAAAAATTTAAATATAGAGGTAAAGGTAGCAAAGTACTCCTTCTGACTAACCCCGGTGCCTACCCACCCAGACCCCTTAGGTGAAGAAGTACAAAACCAAACATACAATGAAGAGAACATTACTATACATATGTACAAAAAAAAGCTCATCCAAAAGACCATCATCCTAGATCACTACTACAATGCACAGAGAGCATCCATAAATGCAAAGTAATCAGAATAGTATGAAAGGTCGCTATGGCAAGATGAAATTCACATAAATTTACAAGCCTGTTCACCTAAACCTCACACATATGATAACTGGTGGTCTATGAAACCCATAAAAACAGTTTTTATACAATTAAGAACAGCTCTTATAAGATCTCAAATAAAACAAATAGTGTAAAAGGACTGTTTCAAAACCTCATGGAGCATGTTAAATACAGAGAAGTATAACTGGTATATATAACAATACAACAGAAACTGTAGAAATTTAGTAAACTGAGCATTATAAACATTTGTACTAGAGTTGAGCAAAAAGTATTTGCACTGATCAAACTCTGATGATGTCAGGACTGATGTAGATCAATACATCTTGTTACTTTTCTGTACCCCTCCTATCCATCTGTGTTTCACATTTACTAGGTGTAAGGACTTCAGGCTGATATTTGAGTAAGCTTTGCACCCCCTTCTCCATTGTCTTCTGCATCCCTGATTACATCATTACCTCACTTTGCAGTCTTATGTCTGTTTCTATGGTCTCATTACCACTGCTGTCATCCCACACAAGAATACTTTCCTTAATTCTTTCACAAGACATTTATCTGCATATTTGTATCATTCAGCTACATCAATAAATCAGCACATCAGTATTACAGTTTGTGTAAGCGGTTTCACGCTGACTACCCTAGATGCTTGTGTCCACTTAGTGTTTACTACAGCTGCTCGCACTTTGCTGTGACAGTGAGTTGATCGAACATAATCTTCCCACAGGTTTCTACTGTAGTTGTGCTGAGCAGCTCCTTATTACACACATTAGTCTGCCATATGCATTATGTTGGTTTAGCGTATATTTGTGTAAGAAAGCTATTCTCAAAATTATTTACCTATAAAAAGGAGAGTTATCAGTCTGAAACATCCCCCGCTCAGCGTAACTATAGTTTCCCTGTTACAGGAGATGGCTTTGCGATAGTAGGTTCAGTCAGGCTCTTGAATTTGTATGCGGGAACTGCATACTACACAAAGCGCTACATGCGCGATTAGCAGAGGTCGAACTTGTTATGCGTGTACTCCTGAGAGTCCCAAGCTGAAGATAGCCTACTGGAAACCTCACATTGAACACAGGTTCCTTGCTTGACATGGGTACCTGCTCTAAAAAAGAAAAAAAACATTTAGACAGCTTTAACAGTAAAAAGGGAATGATATTAGTGCTGGGTTAGTGAGCGGAGTTGTCCTTAATTCACCCGGTAAGTAGACAGAGTTTATAGGAAGTTCATCAGCTAAAGCGCTTGCACTTGTATCGTATTAAGGTTCAGGAACCTTATTGAAGGCTTTAAGAAAAGCTTCTCTTGCTTCGCTTTGGGAGGTTGCTGTGAATTTAATGTCATTTATGAAAAAGATCAGGGTGTTTGAAAAGCGC
The DNA here is from genome assembly GCF_019279795.1 of Protopterus annectens. Classification (NCBI taxonomy): domain Eukaryota; kingdom Metazoa; phylum Chordata; order Ceratodontiformes; family Protopteridae; genus Protopterus; species Protopterus annectens. The sequence goes on from NC_056737.1 coordinate 1,248,442,798, forward strand.
ATTTGGAATCTGATATTCCTTTTAATAAGATCTGAACAAAACAGAGCTAGTTTTTGTCTGTTCTCTTTGATGGAAAGGGGTAGATCTTGAGAGAAGGTTATTTTGTGATTGTTCCACATGAAGGTTTTGTGTTTTTTTGCCGAGTACAGTATCTTTTGGGCAATCTGATAGTTGAGTAACTTTGTGTAGACTTGGCGGGGTGCTGAGGCGTCTTGACGTTTATGTAACGCATGATGGGCTCTCTCAATAATTATTTCAGGATTATCTCTGTCTAAGTGCAGCAATGATTCAAATATCTGTTTTGTAACACTAAGTAAGCCTTAGCTATCATAGTTCTCAGGAAGACCTCTAATTAAGATATTGTTACGTCTACTTCTAGCCTCGAGGTCTGTTAGTTTTAGTTGTAGATCTGATATAGAAGCTGTTTTGGCACGCAGATCATCAGATAAGGACTGTATTTGAAACTCATTGGTTTGGGTTTTTTGTTCAAGTGTGTCTACTCTGTCAACAATTTGATTGATGGATTTTCCTAGATTAGAAAGTTGTTCCGAAAAACTTTGTATGGCAGAATGAATGGGTTGGAGGGCCTGTTTCAGCTCATCCATGTGGAAGTTAGAATCCTCTTTAGTATTAGTATTGCTTTTATTAGGCTCCAAATTTTGTTTATTTGTTCTCTGTCTTTTAGAAAGACCCTCTTTTTCTGGTGAGAATATTGCTGAAGATTTGGCTTTTGTTGTTTGTGTCTCCATTGTAATAGGTTCATTTGTCATTTTTATCTGTTTAGCCATGTGGAGTTAAAAGTACTTCAAGTGGAAGCAGGCCCTTTGGATCTCTGTGGAAATAGCACTGTGGAAAAGCTGTAGGATTTAAAAGCTGTATTTGAATCTTGCAGGTTGCAGAGGTGATGACAAATCTGAAGTGATGAAGGTAAAATAGCTCTTTCTGAAGTATTTAAAATCTTAGAAGATGTAGTTGAGATAGGGAGCTCTGTGCATAAGCTGTACACTAGACGACCACCATTTTGGAATGCTTAGCCAATTGTTGAAGTCAATCATTTTGTCCTTATACTGTGATATCATTCTGGGTGAAGGCAGGATGCTACTCAGGGCTAGGGTCATACCTGCCCGGGTCACATGATCCAAGAGCTCTTCCATGTCTCTTTTCATGTAGTCCAGGGAGGTACGTCTCAATTCATTCACTCCAACATGGACAATGACAGTCATATTTGTACTTGTTGTGGAGTGACTTGAGTGCATGCATTATGTGACAGATCCTGGCACCCAACAGGCAGCTGACTGTAATTTTCTCCTTGTTCAGCCTGGTGAGTGGGACATCAGTGTGCCTGACTATAGAGTCAACTATGACTAAAGTGTTGGGTACATTGTCTTGCCTTAGGGGCTGTTGTTGGGTGGCACACTGGTGTTGTGAGCTATGTGTCACTTTGGTTGTAACTGGTGTTTGTTTGCGTTTCGGCTTCAGAGGTCTTTGTTGCTTGGGCAGGTTAATGTTAAGGGCCTCCGCATATGTGGGTTTAGTGTTGCTATGTGTGGGTGTTGATGGTGTGGGTTTTGAAGGGCTATGAGTTGCTAGAGGTGTAATGCAGGTGTAATGCTGGTGTAATCCAGGTCAAAGGTTCATAGGAGGTTACTAGGCTAGCGTCCTTAGAGCCTTTATAAACCTAGCCATATTAATCCCAAGTATCTTCATTTGTTCTATTTTGGGTAGCTCACAGAACAAATTTATGAACAGAGCAGGTCTGTGAGCAACACTGGCTACCCCTGTCCATGAGGGACATAAGTGCCACCTCAGGGGTGAATTTGTGGTCCCACATCCAATTATCTAGGTTGCATTTGAGTAGGGTCAATGATGTACTTTGTTTTACTTGAATAGGGAGTCTATTCTGGATAAGCAGCAGTCTCTGGGAGATGTATCTGTCTCTTCGGCATGCTCTGTTAATGTCACAAGCTAGGTTGAGATCCCTAGAGTGAGTGACTCTTGAGCCATTTGATTTGTGGATGTACAGCATTTCCATTAGGACAGAGTTGGAGATTGCCCTATAGGCCAGAAATAAGTCACCTCTCAGCAGCCTTTAAGATACAGAGTAAAGTGACAGAGCTTTCAGTCTTTCACAATAGGTCATGGTTTGTAGCTCCTTTATTTTCTTATTTAGAAACCTCTGAGGTCTCTCCAACTGCTGCAGGTGTCTGGTGAGGTACACGCAAAAGGATGCATTATACTCTATTAGTGGTCTGATGAGGGTCGAGTATAGTGGAGTTATAACATCCCTTGACCTGGATGGCATCTATATTATAAGAATAAAATGTCAAACACATCTTTGTCGACATGCTTTAAGCGAACGCTCTTATAAGCAAAAGCAGACAAAGTTGAAAATAACATACTCAAAATAGTTTAGTTGTCCAACACCAATCCCCCACTGCCGCATTGAACATGAACTGCAAACACAGTAAATTTCACTTGTAATGGACACCCTAAATATACGCTACAATCCTTCCAATTTGTAAAGTAAATGAAGTGACCATACCAACTGCCAACAGTATCTCCAAAATTGCACTTGACCAAAACAACACTTTCCTGAAACACAAACCAGATGACACACATACACTAATTTTTCTCTAATATATATATATATATACCAACTCTGAGATCACACTAAAATTAAGGTAGACATGCATAATTCATAATGTACACATCTTTATGTCAGTGCTACATTTGCATGTGTTAGCCAAATATGACATTTTGAACTTAACGTTTTAAATCTTTAGAGCTTTTGCTTATAAGAGCGTTCACTTAAAACGTGTCGACAAACTGGGGCTTGACATTTTAAGCATTCGTTTTTATAATATAGACCCACCTGGATGATATGCCCTTGCTTATAAGGTGCAGTATGTAGAAGGCTTTCCTTACCACTGAGGAAACTTGGTGGTCAAAGTTCAGATTGCTGTCAACCTGTGTTCCCAAGTCTAGCACTACTGTGTTCGAGCTTGGAAAGTGTGTGTGTGCGTGTGTGTGTGTGGGGGGGGGGGGGTCAATATTGTAATTTGTAGGGAATTCCATTTTGCCAATGGGAATAATAATGCATTTTTGAATTTCAT
>NC_056737.1:1248453410-1248468296 GCF_019279795.1 Protopterus annectens
TAAGGTTCCTACATTGTAAGTATGTGGGTGTTTATTTATAAGTATCCAGTCTAAGGTGCTCTCTTTTTTGGTTGGTTTGTTGATTCTGGTAGTTGAGTTGATAGTTTGAATAAAGCCATGGAGATTAATATGTGCGGAAGGGTTATTAGTGTTGAAGGTTTTCCAGTCAGTGGTAAAGTCACCTAGTATTATTGTTTCTTGTGGGTAAGTTGAGGACACCCAGCTAAGAATATCTTCTATTACAATGTTGTTATTACCGGGGAGTAGGTAGATACAGATCACATAGAGGGAATTGTTAGGGTTGATTTGAAGTTTGGAGATGAGGACTTCAGCCTTACTGTGCAAAGGTGGGTTTTCAGTTATATATATATATATATATATATATATATATATATATATAAAAGTATACAGTACATCTAGCTCAATGTGCATGATATGGGGTTGGCATAATGGTTAAGGTGTTTACCTTACAAACCGAAGATGCAGTGGCTGATTCTCATCTTTGAATGAAATTTGCTACACTTTTGAAATGTCCCACAAGGGCAGCTGGCCTAGTATGTACCTATGATAAAGGCACTGCATAATTATTATATACGTAGACAGCCTGTTCCAGTGTTAAACACTGCTCAAAATCTGCATCATTTTTTTCCATTAGTACCAATAGCTATGTGTGACACATAGTAATCACTCCAGTTATAGGACTTAACACATGTTCTTAAATATGCTTTTATACCATTATCCAAGTCGAACTACATATTCTGTCTTGCAATTAATGCTTAATGTTTTGTAGTAAGATATTCATTAGCACGTTTCACAAATATTCTGCACTTACAGAATGTTTTCTCTCATAACTATGAAAGTAAAACTTACAAAGACTCCTTCACCTTATTTCATTAATGCCACTGTGTTGTACTCCCAAAAGCATTTGCATCTAATTATAGCCTTAATACAACATTATATTTACTTAATTTTCTCATTTTGTTATATAGAATGTGTATTCATTTTCAAAGGCAGATGAGTTTCAAAAATGTTTTGACTGCAAATACTGCAGACTTTTTCTTTTCCATGCAGGCTAATTAAAAAAAAATGGTTTGTTTAAACAGTAAGCAGTCTTAAATGAGTGGGCAATCCTGTCAATAGCTTTTCAATAGCAAAGCTGGTGTCATTGTAAAGCAGTTCCAAATTCACAGCAAATATATCTAAAATTAGCTTGGATTTTTCATGTCTTAAAGAAAATCCAGATTTAGCCTGTCTTTCTCCAGCTTATTTCATCGTTCTTAATAAATCTGAGTGCACGATAATGTGCTAACTGCAATACGCTTTTCTAGAACCTATTCTAAAAAAGTGAATGTCCTCATACATTATCAGCTAGAACTACAATGTGTCTTAAAAGTTATGAATTGTTATTAAAAAGGCACTTGGATATTTAAGTGATAAAAGAAAAAAACATATTTATTTTATTTATTTATTTTTTATTTTTATTTATCCTTTGTTGACCACGTTAGTCCAACTAGACTAGCAGCCTCTTTCATGATAAAAATGAGCTATTTATACTACTAGGGTAAATTTGGCCAAGGCATTGGGGGCTATTTATACTACTAGGGTAAATTTAGCCAAGGCATTGGGGGCTATTTATACTCCTCCTCTCTCTTTTGGCTTTTCCAGTTAGGGGTCGCCACAGCGGAACTCCGGTCCGCTAATGATTGGCAGTAGATTTTTACGTACTGGCTTGCCGGGCCTAACGCACAACCTTCAACGAAGGAATGCCCATTCATGCATGTCGCTACACAGAAGATGCTCTAACTGAGAATAGAATGGGTAACATCTAACTGTGAGGCGACAACGCTACCGCAGCACCACCACCGCTTTTGGGGGCTATTTATACTACTAGGGTAAATTTGGCCAAGGCATTGGGGAACTTCCTCCACTCTTTTCATTTCTGGGTTATGCTGCAGTGGGCCAAAGGGTTGTTGTGGCATAGATCTAAAGGAACTTGCTAAAGGAGAGTTTGCGTGTGATGTTACAGTTACTGCTTCTGATGCTCTACAAGGTATTTCTTTAGGTTCCCTATTATATGATCAAAGTTGCATTCTTTTGAATACGTCTTGATCAAACTTGAAAGTACATAACGGCAAAATACCGAAACGGCATATAAGTGAATTCTTTCCCTGGGAAAGAAATAGCTTGGCCACCTTCATTATTTTGCCATTTTTGTCACTGTAGTGTGATCTCAGAGTTGCTATATTTAAGTGTGGGGGGGGGGCAAAGTCCCCCACTTTATGTAATGTTTTAAAGGTTTTTTTTTTTCTTTTTTGAAACAGTGATTTTTTTCCCTGGGAAAAAACTCGCTGTTCTAAGTGTTCGGGATTGTATGCTTTCGCTTACATAAGGTTGATAAATCAGCGTTCACTTTTTTAAGCTTTCATTGACTTAATATAGGCCCTTTGTTTCTTGCATGGTGATCTAGAGGATGACAAGTTAAAAATCAATACTTGCAGAAGAAGATTCCTCGAATGATAACGTTATCTTATGGAGACAAATCATGGAACAGTTGGAGGGCATAGAAATGTCAATGTCAAAACTACCATTATGCAATGTTTCTACTACATCTTCTGCTGGAAAAGATGTTTGGTGTGTGTCTGAAGTTGCTGGCACCTTCATTCCTTCTCCAACGTGACCTCTGCAAGCACATGCTTGTCTTGTTAAAACTGTTACAATTATTTCTACTGCTCCCCCTTCTTCATTGTCCAGAATACATAATGGCCTATAATAAGGATCTCCTCTAAATTAAATACTTTGATTGTTCATTATGAAGTATAGGATCATGTTATTTTGCCTTTAGATATAAAATTAACTGATGTACATGCCTTTATTCATATAGTAAAAGACTCCTGTTGTGATTTGACAATGTTAACTCCTACTATAGCAGGACATTTTCTTACTCAATGTAACTTAAAAAAACTTTGTTGTCTGTGGAAAGATTATGATTTTTTGGGACAAAGGATTTGCTTTAAAAAGAAAATATTTATACATTTTCAAACTGCTGCTATTGATGAACAGGAATTGAGAAATTATTTAAGTTCTTGTTGTGTTGCAGTTCATACTATTGAAAAACATGTAGGTGACAGACATTTGGACTGGGGGATGAGATGTTACAGTTACTTTAAATAATGAAGGGGATATTGTGAAAACTATCCTGAGTGTTATTCTTGTTGATGGTTACAGAGATTATGTACAATGTGAAGGTCAACCCAACAACTGTTTTTTGTGGGTTTTACATCATTTGCTTTATAATTGTGATAAGAGAAAATGTGAGAAGTATGGTGAACAAGGACATCTCATTCATGATTGTGAAAAATGTTGTTGAAAGTGTAAAACAGCTGGTCATTTTTGGTTTGACTGTCCATTGATCTTGGCTAGAGAAGCACCCCTGAGCTTACCTTGTTGAGTAAGTTAATGCTGTTTTATGCTGTTTTTTATATGACGAAAACGTATTGGGAGAAGTGCATTAATGGTGAATGTGGAGTGTTCTTTTATCTGTGCCAGTTTGCTTTATGTGCCTTGTGGAACTTTATACAATAAATTTGTGGTGAGCCAACAAACTTTCCTGGATTTCTATACCTTTTTGGATTTTCTAGTTGAGTGGCGCTTTCTACTACTTTTTTTGGAGTTTTTGGCTTTGCGCTATGGAAATACAGGAAGTCCCTGTAAATTCGCAACAGGAAGACCTTGGGCTGACACGTAAGCTGGTCGGACAGCTTACTGAGCTGATCAATCTTCTCATGCTGGTAGCCTCATCATTACTGGCAGTGCAAAATTCGAACAACGGAAATGGTGCTTTCGGGACCGAAGGGTCGTATAACAAGAAAAGGAAAGTAACTGAAATAACAGGGAACGAAACCTGTAACGGGCGAAAAGTTACTACTTTAGAGGAGACCGATGAAGGCAGTAGTTTCAATGCAGCAGATACCCCTGGCCTGCTTAAGGAAACTGGTCGAGGGGAAGTTTCTTCTGCCAAACCAAGAGATAAGCGCACTAATCCAGGGCATGGCACAGACAAAAACAAAGGTACTGTTTCTCCTGTCAAGGACTTGAACTGTTGGTTAAAAAGACAAATTACCTTTGACAAAAAAGAGAATTATAATGCTGTTAATACTAATGATTTTGCATACAAAGACAATATCAACAGTTTATATAAATTAATGAACAAATACCGAACATTAAATGTGGAAAATACATATCTTAGAGAATGTATAACTAAAGAAATTGTACCCAAAGGCCTACGCTTTTATAAATATCCTAACAATGTGATTAATGGGTCTAACTTCCATCTAGAACTGTTAGATTTATTTAACAGAAGTGGACTTGAAATGTTGAAATTGATGATTAAAGAAAATAATCGGGTACAGGAAGAATTATTAGGTGAAATTGAAAAACTGGATAGAGCTATAACTAATGACTTGTTATTTACCATAGAAGAAGAGAAAGTAAAATATTTTAGTATGAGAAAGGAAATAGACAGAAATATAGATGATTTAATTCAAAGAAAACACAAAAAGATGGAACGTGATTTGAATGAATACAAATGCAACACATGTTACCCCAACCCGCACCTCAGAAACAGACGTGGAGGTAATATAGATAGAGTAAATAACAGGGAGGTTAGGGAACCTATTGACAATCTAGAGACACACGAAGAAAACTGTTTAAATGAAGAAGAATTTCCCCCCCTTAGGAGGTCAGAGAGAATTTTTAATAAATATGGAGAAAGGGAAGGAAATTTTTGGAGAGGGGGGAGAAGAGGGAGAGGGAGGGGGAGGGGGAATTATTACTATTGAACCCCCTGGTTACCCCACATAACTCCCACCCCCCCATAAGTAACATCACCAACAAAGGAAACAAATGGACTTTTAATTACTTCAATATTTATAACTTCAGCTCAGTGCAATTAGAAGAAGGACATTTTAGTTTACTTTCCAAAGGTTTAAAATTTATTCCAAACACTAAAGGAAACGTGGTGAAAACACTGTTGGATCTAAAAATATTTTTAGGGAAAGTTAATTTTAAAACCATGTTTCACAACCAGGTAAAGGATAATGAACCCTCTTTAAGGCGCAAATCTACTTACAACCCTCCCTTACACCCTCAATTAAAAAATTTAGAAAGATTAATTGAGAAAGAAATTAGAAAAGTTGATTTTAAAAGGGTGTCATATGATAACAACTTAAACCAAAAAGAAAAAGAAATTTTGAATAGTTTAAAGGCAGATAGAAACATAAGGGTTATGAAGCCGGACAAAGGGGGAGGAATTGTGATTATGGAAAGTATAGAGTATGATACCAGAATGTACAAAATCTTGTGGGACGAGAACAAATATGAGCCTGTGTCAAAAAATGAGATAAATATAGCTTATAATAGAATTGACACAAATTTGCATGATGTGATGGTGGAAGGACTAATTGACTTAGAGACTTATAATTTTTTAAAAGTGGACAAGCCTAAGGTACCTGCCCCAAAATACACAAAAATGAAAGTGATCCCCCTTTGAGACCAATAGTGGCAGCTAATGGGTCTAAAACTAATTCTTTAGCCAAGTTTGTAGATATTAAAACTAAAAATATTTGGCTACATAAAGTACAGATTTTAAAAGACTCATGGGACCTATTATACACCATGGGAGACACGATTGAAATTGAGGGGCTCATATTTGTTACTATAGACGTAATAGACCTTTTTCCATCTATACCTCATGAGGAAGGCCTAGAGATGTTTGAGGAAGTAATTTTTGAAAACATGAATATAACCCATAATGACAAGATAGTAAGTAAATGGTTAATGGAATTGATTTTGTACAACAATTTTCTATTTTTTAATGGGGAATTTTTTAGACAGATCCAAGGAGTGGCAATGGGCGCGGCATGCGCCCCCACATATGCTAACTTGCTTTTATCAAAATGGGAGGAGAAATTTGTGTTGGAAAGTAAATATAAACCCTTCATGTCAGTCTACCGTAGGTTTTTGGATGACATTATTATTTTTTGGAATGGGGGAGAAGACAAACTCCAGGAGTTTTTAGTATATTTGAATAATACTAGCAGTTTTTTAAAATTTACTTGGAAAGTAACATATAACTCGGTGCAATATCTGGACTTGGAAATATATAAGGAACATGGACATTTAGAAACCAAAATATACAGAAAAGCCACATATTGTAATTCCTTTCTCCATTTCGACAGTGCCCACCCTATACATGTAAAGAAGAATATAATAAAAGGGCAGTTTGTAAGAGGAAGTAAAATGACAAGTAAGAATCAGGACTTCCTCTTAGAATGTGATTTATTGGAGAGTATGTTCCAAGAAAGGGGCTATCCAAGTAAACTGATTAAGGAAATAAGAAAAGAAGTTTCCTTAGGAAGAGAAGGCAGATTTGCACCCATTATTATTAAAAAAGAGAAAGGAATAGATAATTCAAATGAACCTAGTAAAGTAAATCAACAAGAAAACTTTGACTTAGCTTTAATTTTAGAATATAATACATTTAACAACAAAATAAGAAGGATTTTCAATAAGGAATGGGATAGGTTTATGGAATTAACAGAACTAGACCTAGGAATCAATAGAATACCCAAGGTAGTATTTAAAAATTCCTTAACTATAAAAAATCTATTGGAAAATAAATACACTGTGTCATCACAGGATAGAAGGAGAAAGGGAACCTACAAGTGTGGTAGGTGTGCTCAGTGTGTAAATATCTCCAACACTAATAACATTTACATCAATAGTAGAAATAAGACCATAACCAACGACAAGTATTTCTATAATTGTGATTCCACAGGTTTAGTCTACATTAGCATGTGTAATGCATGTCAATCCTTCTATATAGGTAAAACTGAGAGGAAATTAAAGAGAAGAATATTTGAGCATTTAAATGACATAAAAAATTGTAAAGAAACGAATGCTCTATACAAGCACAGTAGAATGTGTGAGAAAGCTAGTTTCAGTTTTACGGTTTTAGAGCACATAGAAAAAGACATAAGAGGAGGGCCCTGGGAAGAAAGGTTAGAATACCGTGAATTGTGGTGGCAAATGTCACTAGAAGCAAATAAAACCCCAGGCCTAAATGAATATATTAGTATAACCCCCATTTTGAAATTAAGAGCAGCAAAATTATGAATAGATTTAAGTATTAGTTATTAATTTTTAAATAGACATTTGTATATTGCGCTCTTTTTTTGATCTTCCATATACCTTGTGTGAGCAAAGGAAGTAAACTTTCTGAATTACAACAGTTTTCTTACAATTTTATATAATATTTAAGAGATTTTTTAAGGTGAGAGACAGATTAATTTTGAAGAACTGTTCTATTGTATGTAATTTTAACAATTTGCCACTAGAGGGCATAGTTACTTCTTTTTCATATTCTTTTAGAATTAATAAAATGTCTATATTTTACATGTTCATTACTATTCTGTAATTAATTTCAATGCAAATGTACAATAATTGTTTAATGTTAACCTAATTGAAAGTAGGGAAATTAATGTGTTTTTAACAAGAAGTTTTTAACAGAATTTATTTTTATTTAAAATGGTTTAAATGTTTTAAATTCAAATTCTATTGATTGACAATTTATTGATTTATTTGATCAATTAGTGTGTATGTATATATATATAAAGAAAGGTTGGGGTTAGAGTGTTGATCTGATGAAGTCAGTTATATGACGAAAACGTATTGGGAGAAGTGCGTTAATGGTGAATGTGGAGTGTTCTTTTATCTGTGCCAGTTTGCTTTATGTGCCTTGTGGAACTTTATACAATAAATTTGTGGTGAGCCAACAAACTTTCCTGGATTTCTATACCTTTTTGGATTAATGCTGTTTTACTTACTGAGATTCCTGTTATGTCACTTCTTACTACAGAGACTTTATGTGACGTAGTTGATTCTGGTGATATGGATACTAAACGTGAATCTGTTGTTAGTGATGCTGATCTTAGCGATAGTCTTAATCCTGCCTTTACAACTATCACTTCATGGGTAAAGAGAAGACAGGTACGAGGGGTTTTGGAAAATCCTAACAAAAAAAGAAAGGGATGGTATCAGTGCTTGTTTAAATGTCAATAGTATTATAAATGAAAAATGTCATTTTTTTAGTTTTACTGTTTTGTAATAATGTTAATGTCGATGCATTTTGCTTATTAGAAATTCACACATTAACTTCTACTCATTGTCTTCGATTTCAAAATTGTTGGAATGGATGTATTCTTTGGTCTTTCAGTACAGACACTTGTAGTGGTATTGTGTCATTATATAAATCTTATTTGAAATTATTATATTTTGTTTTATCTGTACCTGGTATAGTCATTGTTTGTGAATTTAGAGTTAATTTCCGTTTTTGTTATCTATGTATATGTATCTACTCATATTAAGGACAGGGAACAGCTCTTTGAAAAGTTTAAGTGTTACACAGAGTAAGGAAAAGTTTTGATAAAGATGATAAAGATATTTCTATCTTAAAAGAAGTATTTCATTGTTTCCACTTATTAAAACTGTAAAATTCCCCAAAGCAGGCAGAAGACAGCTCGATATGCAGCTAAATCCAAAAACTTGATGAACCAGCAAGTAATCGTACCAGAAAACTTTATTGTAGAGAAAGAAAGTTAGCGCTTTCACGGTAGTATCATACCACTTCTTCAGACAAACATGAATGGGGACAGAATAACTTATATACTAATGACATCATCTGAAACAGCTTAACAGCCAATAAAACAAACATTCATGCAGCCACATTCTCAGCTTAAAGGCATATGAAGTAAATAATAGTTACTGGCATAAAATTTGATAAAAAAATAAAAAAAAAATAATAAAAATATTAACACAAATAAATAAAACATGAAAAATATTCATAAATATATAAACAAACAACAATAAATGCCCTACAGATGTTTATTCCTTAATACAGGCTTAATCGGGACATGATCATTCAACCCCATAGCTAGGTGTGCCCTCAACCTCAAGATCCACTCCAACTCGACCACCTCAGTACAAGTCACTATATCACCACTTCACAGACCTGGGCTAATCACACATAATACCTGGAAGTTGTGTTCAGGGCCAGTAGACAAAACATGTTTTGCTAAGGCACTAAAATCATATTGCTTCTTCATGCAATACACATGGTCCCTAATTTCTTTCTTTTAAGCTCCTGTTCATCTTACCAATGTATAATTTATAACAGCACTGACAATGTGCTAAATAAACCACATTCCTGGTGGAGCAATCAGCAGATGCCCTCAACTTCCACAAGTAGCCCATGACAGGGTGCCTGAAGAACCTAGACTCATCTATAAACTGACAAAAATTGCATTTATGACATTTAGATGTACCCATCAAAACTTGGGATCCAGACATAACATGTCTAGGAAAACATAACTGTTGCCTTAAATTACTGTGGTTCTTATATACAAATCTGCTATTTCTTAGCTTATCTTCTGTTATTCTCCTCCTTCTGTACCATCCTTCATCCTAACTTGACTCAATAATCTCTTTCATCTCTTCAGCTTTGTCCTAACTACCTATCCTCTATACACTCTACACACATTGCACGAAACCTATTTAATATTGTCCCTCACCTTTATTCTAAATATAGACTGATTAACTGTACTTCAGCTCAAATCAAAACAAAATTAAGTGCAAAAATCTTGTCCAAAAACAAGTATTCATAATTCCCCAATATACTAAAATCCTTCTAGGAGATGATATACACCCTAATCCTGGCTCCATCTATCACAATGAACACAAAGATAATTCTGTCCCACATACTTCTCTAACCCAACAGCAACCGGTCCCCAACCCTAACGATCTATTTTTTGCTGCAATAAATGTTCGAAGCATGAGAAATAAGACTGCTGATCTACATGCGTGGATTACCCAACATAAGCCTAAAGTTCTCACCGTAACTGAAACCTGGCAAAAATCTAACATAAACAACTCCAAAGTTATATGTCCTGGCTATACTATCATCTATAATGACTGTATGCAGAGGAAAGGCAGTGGTATTTCTTTAATATTTACCTACACATACCACATTGCCCCTTATAGTAAAGTAATATCCAAATTCAGTTCAGCAGAGCTTCTTGTTGCTTCCCTCAAAAATAAGCAATTATAAACAGATATGTATTTCTGTCCTTCATGCCTTCTAGTGACAATATAACTATACTAGAAGTTATCCTGCAATAGATATCCATAACATTTTCACAAGGAAAAAAAAACTACTAACTTGGTTGTGCATAAACTCGTAAGTCCCCTACAAATAGCATGAATTGACATGGTTTCACACAACTAATTAATAACCCCACACATTATAGCAAGACATCAAATTTCCTATTAGACTGGATCCATCTAAGACTCTAGCAAGTACACCACTACATGTGCAATGTCAGATTTTCTCAGTTATCGTCTCCCAATCTATATGACAAGACATCTCACACATCCAGTTAAACATCATATTTATAAATCAACATGCGGCCTTTCTAGGTTTAACCTAGTAGTCCTAGTTACTTCAATACCATCTATTAACTGCAACTTCCTAAACCCCCCCCCTTAGATGATGTGTAAATGAATTCAATGCAACTTTTTTTGTAAATACCCTAAAGAGCCTTGTACCTCCTAGAAGGAAAAGATTAAAAACAAAATAATGCAATTGGGCTAGAGATAAATCACACTAAGAATGACAAAAATATCAAACATCTCAATATTTTGAAAACTTCGGAATGCTTTGCAATTGTACTAAAAATCAAATAAAGGAAGACAAAAAAACTATACTATAATAACTTTCAGAATAATATAAACACTGGCTAAACTACAGCAGCACCTCTCCAAACACAAATATTGAAATATGTTATCTCAGAATAGCTACTATAGCAATTGAAAGGCAATAATCCAAAATGTATTAAAAAGGTCAAGCGCTTTTGTCCCAGTGGATGAATAGGGACTTCATCAGAACAATAAACTATCTTCCACAGCAGGTTTAAATAGACTCATCAATCAACTAAAATGACATTAATTAACACTAATTGGTATTTAAAAAGTTGATTTAAACAATCCAAAATTATGTATAAAAATAACCATGAAGTGCAAATCCTTTGCGATTCATTAAAATCTACATAAATTTATTTAAAAAACATAAGATGAAATAAAATTTACCCTAAATAGTGTAATAATAATAATAATAATAATAATAATAATAATAATAATAATAATAATAATAAAAATAACTTGTTAAAAGTGAATGCCTACCCCCATCTTGATATTTTAAATAAATATATGAGCATGAACACCAACAAAACACATCTAATGTGACTGAATATTTTAAATATACTTCTTGTTCCCTTATCTTTAAAATAAGCAGTATTGATACATTTTCATTAAGCCCTGGAGGGTTGGTAGCATTCACTTTTAACTGCCACTGTAATTCTCATTTCTCTGATTCTAATTCCCACCAACCATCTCTAAAGTTAATTAGTATAATATCTAATATACCAAACTTAAATTTTACAAAACCCTTGCATCTTGAACAGTGCTTAAATAGGGCATTATTTACATTCCCCTTGCCGTAGCATAAAGATGCTCATAAATCCTCTTTCTTAGTTGTCTTTCATTTTTCCCTTTATAAAAAAACTCCTCATTTAGAACATATTGCAATGTAAACAATACCTTTAGTATTACAGTTCCCATTTTTCAGTATTATATCAAATGGAATATTCTGTAGGGAAATCTTAGAAGCCTCAAGGATATAAGAGCAGTATTCAAAAACAATTGCTAAACTATCTCCTGTAGGAACAACTCCTATCCCCTACACAACATGACTTTTGTCCTTCCTGTAGTATTAGCATTGCCCTTCTAACCTATTTAGATACAATCAATAAAGCTAGAGATAACAATAGACTAGTCTCGCCCTTATTTCTAGCCTTGTCTAAAGCCTTCAGCACATTTTGTCACAGCAGACATCTACTGCAAATGTCATTACTAGGTATCTCCCAGCCAACCCTACTATGGTTCAAAAGCTATCTGTCCAATAGGTATCAATAAATCAAATAGTACTCCACACTCTCTCCTTAGCTCCCAGTCACCAGAGTGCCACAAGGCTCTATCCTTTATCCCTTTCTCTTTAACATTTTCACCAACACCCTTTATGCAGCCACGCAACAGGCCACCCTAATACAATATGCAGATAATTCCACTCTCACATGCATGTTTGACAACATGGTACAACACCAGAAATTATTCAAGAAGCTTTAACAGCCACTGAAACATGGCTTTGTTACTCACAACTCATGTTCAACTCAAAAAAGACCAAAAGTTGGATTTTCCCGGTAATTAAATGTCAGTAAGTAGATAAATAAATAAAAAATATCACACATTGAACAGAATTAACAATTGTCTGTGGGAGGGTGACATAATGGGTAAGGTGTTTACCATAAAGACACAAGGTGCAGGGTTTGATTCTCACATGGGGTAACTGACTAGGCTTCAAAAGGGCAGTTAGCCTAGCACTAACCTATGAACCTATTTTCTCCCAATACCTCTCTGTCATAGAAAAGCAAAAATTAGTCCACTTTCTTGATAATACAACCATTGAAGTTACTTCTCATAGTAAATTATTAGGGGTAATAGTGGATGATAATCTTACATTAGAACTGCAGATACAAAATTGCTTAGGGATGCTTTACATAACCAACAATTCACAAAAACTAAAGCTTGAATGATGTTATAACAAAGTTGCTAAATTTGCAGCAAATGCCCCTTTCAGAACCCACCACTGTATAGCACTAAAAAGTCCAAATTGGTTAGAACTGCCTCATCAATTAACATGTACACAGCTTCTTACCATTTATAAAATTATCCAGCATCCATCTGTATGTCCAGCACTAAAAAACATTCTACACATCTCACCTGGCATTTTCTGTACCCACACAAGGATGCTAAGTCCTGGAATTCCTTACCTGTATTCATTAGGTCAATACATCTTTCCAAATCATTGCAAAAGTCTTCTTTGCTAAATTCTGGCTCAGTTCTTGCTCAAAATCGATATCAACCACATGTACAAGCAAGTACCTTTTCATTCCTTATACCTCCTTACTGTCCCTCTTCGCTCACTTACTTCTATCTAATTCTTTTCCCTGACTTTCCCTCTAAACACACCATAATCCTGTTTTTCCCTCACTTCATATTGCAATTCCTGTTTGTATTAGACCAACATACCTTTAATTTTGATATAAACTGTCTAAAATTTCTGTAAATATTAAATGATTGTCATATGATATGTACTGATTCTTAACCATGGTTTTATATTATGTCTAATTTGTTATAATTATTTAAACTGCAGATGTTTTTATTTTATTTTTGAGGATTGTAATTGTATTCTTCTTAAATGTTTTATAATACTTTGGAGATTTTCTCCCCAAGCCTTTGCTGAAAATGGCCTTCTGCCCAGTTGGACTTTCCCAGTAATCAAATGTCAGTAAATAGATAAATAAATAAAAAAGTACACATTGAACAGAATTAATCTGTTACTTCACAGACAGATATATTCTTCATGACACTCAATCTGATATTCTCCCTTTCAATTGTGAAGTCTTTAAAGAGGAGCATGTATTGATGCATTCTTTACTGAAATTCACAGTGATATTTATACTTTTCAACATGAAATTGTACCTGTTGTAAAATCTTTTGTAGAGAATGTGTTTTCTTCCTTTACAGCTGATTTACCAGAATGGCCTGTATCTGCTATATTTGATGCCAAAAATTCTGTTATATCAAGACATTACAATATTAGAACTACAAACTATATTACATTCTGACAAGGGAGATACTTCTCTTTGCTTAGATGGTATTCCTTGTGAATTTTATCAGGCTATGGATGAATTTAGAAAACAGATTGTTTTGTATCTTATAAACGAATGGGTGTTCAGTAATCATAAGAATATGGATGTTTGTGCTGTCATTATCTGTTTTATATATAAAATTAAGGGAGACAAAACAGATTTATCTAACTGGTGACCAATTATATTGAATAATACCAGTTATACATTTTTTTGTAAAATAGTGCAGCTTAAATTATGTTATTTCCTAGCAAACTTTATAAAGTTATACATGGTATTAAAACAGGAAATATATGTGAACCTTTGTTATTAATTAGGCAAGCCATTCATAGTATTAATTCATTACAGATAAATGCTATAGTGCTGGCTTGTGACATTCTTAACACCTTTGATTCTTTATCCAACAGTGCTTTATGGAGTATTTTATTGTATTATAATGTAGATAGTAGGTGTATTACTGTTATTAGATGACTTTATCAATTGAGTACAGCTCCTTGTTAATGGATGGCCTGGAAAGTGTATCTTAATATCATGAGGAGTTAAAGAAGGTTGCCCCTTGAGTGATATTTTTGTTTAGCTTTACTATACTAGCTATGTTGGAAAGTTGCATGGCTGTCTTTACTCAGGCTAAATTGGAAGTCATTAATGGGATAGGTTTATCACTTTGCATTTGTTATGCAGATGATCGTGCTATTATTGTATGTTCTTTTGATTGGTTTTATGTAATATTTAATGCATTAGAATCTTTTTGAAAAGGAGTTAGTCAGTTTTTAAATATAGATAAGTATAAAGCTTTTGGTGTTATAACTGACAATTTACCATTTTCTGTAAGAGGTGATACTACTTCTGTATTGGGAATTACTTCTGGACATGAACTGAATTGTTTAGCTACTTGGGATACTCTTCTTTTATCTATAAAAATATATTATCTAAGTGGAAAGTCTATCATTTTTCTTATCAGAAATAAGGGTTATTTATTACATTAGTATATAAGCAAGTTAAGCTATTA